>NW_026856455.1:0-220000 GCF_026571515.1 Ruditapes philippinarum
CCGTATTTCAAACAGAATTGTTATTAACAGGAAAGGTCTATGGTATTAAGAATCATCCCTCCTATATGTACTGTAAAACTGGCTGGTAAATAAAAGTATATGTCGGTATGTTTGTTTGTCTGTATGCCTGTTTTCAGTATAATAGAAATAAACGAAGAGATAAATCAATTATGGAGAAGAATTTATTTTATATATATGCTCATCATTTCCACTTCTGAATTAGTGTAATTATTCTTACTACATGTGAAAATCAAATATATAAGCATGTACTCATTTTTGTTATTTATCTTTTCAATTTCTGATTATCATGTAGGTATTATTTATCAAATATGAAAATAACATATATCTTAACATGTTATAATACGTTATTTTAATTGAATCTGCTCTATTAAATATGTTATTAACTAACTTAATTAAGAAGTAATTAGATGCACCATTATATAGTAGTGTTATATTTTATAGCTAACACAATGTTTGACCTATAAAAAGGGACAAAATGAAAACTGGCATGAAAAGGTGTAAATTGAATTATATGATCAAATATTAGTTAATTAGCAATCGGCAGAAACAAATACCTTCGATCATTAACAAGACTTGACATTATCATAAACATGGTTGTATACAAATTCAACAATGTATATTTAAAAGGTTTCAAAAATAAAATATTTACAACAGTTAACAAAGTACATAATATCAAACATGTACAGTACAGAATAAAAGCTTTCAAAACCAAAACATAATTATGCAACAGAACAAAAAGTACTTACTATCAAACAAACAATTTCAATCATAACATAAGCTAACATTATGCTCATTTTCCGTTTAAATTTGTTTATCTACGTCTCATCCATGCATATTTACATAGTACAAAAAATTTATAAATACAAAAAAAAAGCATGGGCCCAAACATACTTGGCTGAATAACTTTTTAAAGATTTGTTGAAATATAAAAAGTGATACGATATGTACTGTAATACTAAAAAAAAATGAAAAAGAAGTCACGGTAAATGGAAATGAAATTTTTGACATTTTATTTTTGGTCCGTGAGTTATTAAGCATAATATAAAACTGGAAAAAAACAACAAACAATTATTGCAAAAGGTATCATAATTTTGACTTACACTCGCCAATTGCAGCTAAATGGGCATATTTTTACTTTAAGAAGAAAACACCCAATAAATGGTTATATTTTGTTACCCCTATAAAAAGAATTATCTACAATTCTAACACGACCCGCATTTTTCCCTATTGAACATAGAAGAACAGAAAGTGTGTGTTATTATGCAACAGATGCACAGTTTGACGTTCGATATTTAGACACGTGACGTAATCATTATACACGTGACGTAACCACTAAAAATCCGACGCGCTGGAAATAAGTTCGGAAACAAATCAGGCGCAATTTTGCTTAACTATCAAGTACCGAAACATTTATTTGTTATTGTCGTGTTAGAATCAAAATAATATATCCAAATCAGTGATTTTATCGCTTGATAACATCATTGTTTGTCGTTCGGATGCGCATCATTATATCACTCGGGCTACGCCCTCGTGATATAATTCCTCGCATCCGAACTCCAAACAGCGATGTTATTGAGCGATAAAATCACTGTTTGGGATATATTATTTCTTAAATTAAGTAATTTGGAAAAAAATAATTGAATCTATACACGTTGGGTCAAGTAATGTTTACAAGTTATTTAATACGGATATCATTTTTCTTAGGACAACAGAAAATAAAATGGTAATCTGATTCAATAACATTCAAATTACACAATTCACAAATGCGATGTCTGCAAATCTTCCAGTTTTAATTTCCATGTTTTGCGCTTGTGCTTATAATCTTGAATTTCTGTTTTTGTATTTGACTATACATTGTACTTTAAAACAAAAATGTTGTTTATGATAATTGTATTACAAAAGGTTTGACGAGGTATCAATATTGCATGCCAGTCTTGAAAATACATGCCAAACATTCTATGGTTGAAACACGCATTCTTTATTCTTTGTTTGAAAATATGAACATAACAAAATGTCTATACATAGGCATATCTAAAATTCAATATTTTACACCAATAATATAAAGATCTTTCATAATAACATACAAATGAAATCGACATTATTCTTCTATTAGTTTGTAGAAGTACACCCATGAAATATTTACAAAGTTGAGATAAAAAGAATTAAAGTAAATTAGAAATGAATTTATTGCTTTTAGTCGTATTCGTGCACCTGTTAGCCTTTTAATCAATTATAAAATACTAATGCGACTTGAATTGCAGTGAAGAAATATAATAATTACATTCTTTTTAAGATACTTTCTACTTTGGTAAAAATTGTTTCTACTTTGGTAAAAATTAAAATATTCCTTTATCTTCAAAAAAGGTAAGGAAAAATTAATTCATCTCATTTGCTCGATATAAAACATGACATTTAATACACGTGAATATTTTTTAGTTCTAGTAAATGTATTCATCCATAATGTACAGGTATGGATATCAATTTATTCAAGAATATGAACAAGTAAACATGCAGTTTCAAGCAATGACGCTACGAGAACCTTCTTATAAGAAACAAGGATGCATGTTTTTGCTAAATTGCAAACTAAATACTGACATCGAATGTTATTCGTATTTACATGAAATAAGCAAGCAAATCACGTGTACGTGTACGTGTAAAATTATGAAATTCTTGCGGAACTATTGCCAAACATTCACGCAGATCATGACATTTAATAATCATATAAACATTAACAAAATGTAATATATCACATATGAATAGATATCCATAATATAAAAGTCATGTAAATGGATATCCAAAATATTATATTTAAAGAGGCCTTAAGTTTTTATTTTCTGTTGAAAAAACAATTCTGTTTTGTTTCAAACTAAATATTTCAGTTATTTTATTTTGGTAAAGTGAATCTTATCACGGTTAAATTTTCTAGACAACATCCCGAGAGTTATTTATAAAGCATCAGTGACGTTTTTTATTCCTGTAAATAGAAGACGGGGAAACGATTCGTCCGCTTTACTAGTTTAAATATAAAGCTTAGACCGGTAGATTAGAGGTATCGACACACATATCATGTACTTCACATTTAAAGTACCGATAGATCAACATATTTCTCTTGTCCCGTCACTGTGTCTTTGACCCAAACCGTTAGTTCTGTGCATCCAAATACAAACTGAACCTTAAAAGGATTATCTTTTCCTTTCGTGTTTTGTACTGGAATTCTTATTTCGCCTATTTTCCTACTTCCCTCTTCATCTATATATAATGGGTGTTTTCTAGGCGATGTGTATATCCAAACCTCTAACTGCGATCCGCTGACTTCAGACGGGTAATACTCTTGTGTGTAAACTTTTGCTTCTGTCTTGTATTCCTCGCCAATTGTTGCATGCTTACTAAAGTAATCTTTGCAAAGGACAAAATCACCATGGACCTCCTTCTTCTCTGGTGGATCTAGCCCGGGCTCGAAATGCTTGAAAGCGCGTATCCCGTATGTATATTTACATACACGTGCTGTAATCATCTTTGGATTTTGCCCAAACAGAACTGCCCCCTTCAGTACAGCAAGACCAGCTTCCTCTGGTATCATCAAATTTAATCTTGGGAAAGTCTCTCTTACCTTAACTTGAAGCATCTCAGATTCACTGAAACCTCCCACCATGAGGATTTTGTCGATTCTATGCTCCCTTATAGAGCTGAAAAACTCCTTTGCCTTTTGACAAATTTCCGCACAAGCATCCGTAAAAAGATCCTTCATAACATCTGCATCGACTCGTAACTTACCATTTACAAATTTCACTTTACCCTTCAGACGTTGCGGAATACTAGGATTGTTAGCAATGTCTATATTGTTCAGTTCCTTGTATGTAGCTTCAAATGAAACAGGTAATTTAATAGTTTCTGTTCCAGATAAGTCAGGAGAAATTCTTCTCTTCTTTATTTCAAAGCTTTGCATCACATCAAAGTAATCCTCCCTGAAGCGTTGACAAATTACTTCCATAACATCTGGTCCAAATAAATCATTCAGCAACGAAATAAACTTTTCATCCACTTTCGTACCACCGCATTCTCCCCCATTGGCTTTTGCAAGCTCTCTTAAGGTACTGCCTTCCTGTATTTCATGTACAGTTATATCGACAGTTCCACCTGAAAATTGACAGAGGAATATAGGATGATAAGATAGACAAAAGGATATTGGATAAATAATAAGATAGACAAAAGGGAATACTATATAAGATAGGCAAAATATGTAGAATAATAAGATAGACAAACGGATATTGAATAATAAGAATCATATTCATCACTATCATGTATTATTTTGAAAATATTATGATTGATTTACAGTCTTATTATTGCAATATTGATTAAAAAATTACAGAACACATGCCATTATAATACTATAACATGCCTCCCAAAGCACTTATTCATTCTTTTCATACCCTTAAGGTTGTGAAATACCTTTAAAGCAATAAGGATAGATGTAATGTCTTAATGGGTTTATATTGATAAAAATATGTCCCTTTGACTTTTCTATTTATTTTTTATTTTACTTATTTAACATTTTCTTATAATCAAACGCATCCATGATTGTAACTTAGATAAGAGGCTTACCACCACAGTCAAGAATCATGTATTTGTCTCCAATGCTGAAACTTCGAATTTCTGCTTGACTGGCACCAGTCACTCTTTGCGCGGGTAAATATCTGCAAAACAGACTAGCTGCCTCGGGTTCCAGACTCAGTGAAACCATGTCTGTATGTATATTGGCCTGTAAAATACAATGTAGTCTAATTATCTGTTATTTGATTTGTTAAAATATAATTACATTTTCGTTTTCAATATTTGTATGGTTACATGAAAATGAATGGCCTAATTTGCTTTAAACAATGAAAAATATCATGTTTCAGTAAAATTGTGAGCTCAAGTTAAAGTATGTCTGCATACTCGCGAGCGCATATGTGCGTGCGTGTCTGCGCGTATGTGTGCGTGTCCGCGCGCGTGCGTTTGTATGTGATCAAAGCTATTAAAAAGTAATTTAGGACATACATGTATATTAATGTTTTGCTTCTTACATTAATTGCAGCCTCTCTCATGAACTGTTTTGCTGAATCTGTCCATATTGCTGGCACTGTGATTACCCAGTGTATATCCTGAGGTGTTATATCCATATACATGTAGTATTTTTCTAACGTTTTGATAAAGTGGTCTTTGAGGTATTTGAGACTTTCTGTAAACACAATCATAGCTGGCATGTTCATACCCTTGTCATCTCTAATAACTGTGTCACGCGACAAAGCCTAAAAAAAAAAAAACAAATACAATTCATTTTATATACATTTTATATAATTGTGTACACTATTACCTCTTTATAGATATATTCTGAAAACTTTTAAAGAATATATATTAATTTAAAGATATACTTTGCACAAATTTGATATTAGAAAATATTAAATTTTGATGATTGCTTCACTGTAATTTTGTAAATATAAAAAAAAGCATGTTTTGACTTCACGTGAATTAAAAATGGTATGATTAAAACCCAACAAACCATAAGTGGGCATTATATGAATGTACAGAGTCATTAAAAAAATGGCAGTTTTTTAATAGCACCAACTTTGCTTGACCTGTAATAGGGAACGCAGCTTCCCTTACATAGTTTATTCATTCTTTTATTCAAATTAAACATAATCATTAGGGATTTATAGATTTCAATAACTTTCTGTGAATAGAATATTTTACTCAAGGATTAGCATAGTTTATCTATAACCAAACAAACAGCATAATCAATTGAAAGACAATAACACTTCTTTTTCAGTTTACCTCTTCCTTATACAATGACATCTTAAATCGCTTAAAGAAGTACCAGTTGCACTCTTCACCATCTGCTGCAAGTTCGTTGTATTTTTGTTCAGCGTCATTACCAAAAGAATGGAACTGTTGATGTTTATCGAACAGAATACAAGTTGGTGTCTTGTGTAAAAGACCAGGTACCGAGGATTTCCAGTTGTTTGTTATGATTCTCTGTTGAGATAAAATTGTGATTATTTATTATTTATTTCTGTTTAAGAAACACACTTATGACTGAGTTAACCATTTTTGAAAGTATCTATTTAGGCTGATATGTCCCTCCTACACAATCGAACTATAATATATGTAAAAACTTTAAACTAAATCATTTCAGGACAAAATAAATTAAAATACAGTCAACCCTGTGTTAAAGACCACCTCTGAATAAAGATCACCCTGTAAATAAAGACCAACGTTTGACCAGCCTTAATTGATTAAAAAGAACATGGTACCCCTCCCCAAAAATAAGATAAAATAAATAAATAAATAATAATAATAATAATATATAAGCCCACTTGTTTATAAATACCATTTTCGGTCTCTCCCTTTTCTGGCCTTTGATCACATGTTTGACTGTACATTTTATCGCATCATTTTAATAACAGTGCGCATACATTTATACAGTTTAGGACAAAGTTGTAATCTGTAGAAGAAAACATGCCATTACTTTACTGGTATTCTACAGGTCAGCCTATTGGTATTGTAAGTACTAATTATATGCAAGAATATACTTACATTTTAATTTAAAAGCTGTTTGCACAGGCACAAATATTGAAGAATAATCATAATATCTCGAATCGATAATTTAAAATTTACCTGCAACGGATCAGTATTAAAGTCTGCACGAGTTTGAAATGCGTATCCAGAATATGTTGTTCCAATATCAATTGCAGCAACAAACATGCGTTCCTTAAGCGCTCCCGCGTGACTTGGAATTGAAGTTGGACCCTGAAAATAGAAAATGTATTAAATGTTACACTGGAAATCGAATCACATACTGAACTAGTGAAATAAAGATATACATGTATAGACAATGCAAAAGACAATAACTTGGATGGAAATGCTGGTAATATTATAAGTCGGGTATACAATAATCATATAACTACGCAGCTTATTTATAAAAATCGTGCAATATTTAGGGGAAAGGAGTTGTTGATTTTTAAACCGTTCTCTTATCATTATGGTATAAAAGTTGTTCATTTTTTACAGCGTTATCCTATCATTTTGGGAAAACGTTCATTTTGAGAGCGTTATCTTTTTATTGTTTAAAAAAGTTGTTCATTTTTAAACGCGTTATCATATTATAATAGAAATTAATTGTTCATTTTGAGAGCGGTATTGTATCATTTTGGGAAAAAGTTGTTCAATTTTTTTACAGCGTTATCCTATCATTTTGGGAAAACGTTGTTCATTTTAAGAGCGTTATCCTTTTATTATGGAAAAAGGTGTTCATTTTTAAGCATGTTATCCTATCATAATGGAAAAATAATTGTTCATTTTGAGAGCGTTAATTATTGTATCAGTTTGGGAAAAAGTTGTTCATTTTTTTACAGCGTTATCCTATCATTTAGGGAAAACGTTGTTCATTTTGAGAGCGTTATAATTTTATTATGGAGAAAGTTGTTCATTTTAAGAGCAATACCCTATTATAATGGAAATTAATGGTTCATTTTGAGAGCGTTATTCTATCAGTTTTGGAAAACGTTGTTACTTTTTTTACAGCGTTATCCTATCATTTTGGGAAAAAGTTGTTCATCTTTAAACCGTTCTTTTATCATTATGGTTAAAAAGTTGTTCATTTTAAGAGCGTAATTCTATCATTTTTGGAAAAAATTGTCCATTTTTACAGTGTTTATCCTATCATTTTGGGAAAAAGTTGTTTAATTTTTTACAGCGTTTTCCTATCATTAAAGGAAAACGTTGTTTATTTTCAGAGCGTCATCCTATTATAATGGAAAATAATTGTTTATTTTGAGAGCGTTATTGTATCATTTTGGGAAAAACTTGTTCAATTTTTACAGCGTTATCCTATCATTTTGAGAAAAAAGTGTTCATTTTGAGAGCTATGACAAAAGGTGTTCATTTTCAAAGCATTATCCTTCCATTATGCACTGTTTCACTTTAGATGCGTTGTTATAATTACGTGCTCCAAACTATGTTTAAAGGGATTCAACTGATGTTTTTTGACAGGACGGGACTGGAAATAATTTTCCGACAATTATGTTTCATTTGATGTTAGTCTTGACCAATAATTTTTGTTCAGATCAATCGCTCACTCAGATTTTTTTAGAATAGTAATTCTAATCATTAAAAATTGCCCAAACTTGAAATGCGTTGCTTTTGACTCCAAATAGGATACGAACAGCACAACAAAACGATTTTCAATTTATTTCTGATCATATTTCTTAATTTTCGTTTGCATATGTTTCTGCTTTAAGTGCCCAACTTGATCTATGCAAAAAAGAAATAAAAACTAATCTAATAAGTTTTGATGCTTTCGGACCTCAGCGTAGTTCCTTTAAGAAGCTGATTTATAATTATAGCGGACGTATTATATAAGTGACGAATATTGTTACATATTGTCGCTTTAAACAAAGAAGTCGTATGTAGACCTCAAAATCAATATGGGTCATCTAATGGTCATGACTCATCTCCATGCCAAATATCAAGACTATGGGTCAAAGGAATCTTATTTTTTCAAAGTCATTGGGTTGACCAGCTTTTCTTTAGTCAAGGCCCTTCTGACCTGATGACAGGGGTCATCTACTCAACATGACTAACCTACATGTCAAATATGAAGACTGTGGGTCAAAGGAATCTTAAGTTATTGGGCGGACAATCTTTTTACAATCAAGGCCCCTGTGACCTTGACCTTTGACCCAGCAACCTCAAAATCAATATCGGTCATCTACTCATCATGACTAACCTCCATGCTATATATGAAGGCAGTGGGTCTAAGGAATCTTAAGTTTTTGGGCGGACAAGGAAAAACCGACGGACGGCCGGATCGCCGGACGGACAAGCTGATTCCAGTTTACCCCCATTACAACTTTGTTATGCGGGGGTATAAAAATGCAAGTATTTTCTATCAATCTATCTTAAAGGTGCATTCTTCCTCAGAAATGAACAAATTGAAATGGCTAACATAAATTTATTAAAGTTTTTTTACTGGTTCAGTGTTGTTATATTTTCAGGTCCCTTGGGATCATTAATGCCAGATCTTTTAAGTGTTGAAAATTGAGTACCGCTCAAGTCGGTGCTGGGGGTGTGACGAATGTTGCACTTTTTCATTATCCCTGCCTCATGTACAGCCTCTTTAAAACCGAGTTTGCATTTTTCATGTAATTTTGCTTATTTAAATGCTCACTAAACGGATCACTTTTTTCCAAATATAAGAACGTGATAGAAGAGTGTCTTCCAAACAAAATACTTAAACACTATAACTATACTAATGTGTAGGTAATTGATGATATATGCTTATTTCGGTGTTACGGATATGGGAACTAATCTGCAGTTTCCATGATCAATAAAACTGCGACAGCAGCATTGTCAATTTTACCGTTTTAAGCATTCTTTAGGGAATCTTATTTACGCTATTTCGAGGTAGATCTTGCTTTGTCTTTAAAGGGTAAATATGTTTATATGCTAGTATTATTGACCTTGTACATTGATTTCCTAATAGTAATGATTGTCCTTTAAACGGTTTAATATTTGAAAATGAATCTTAAAAGTAAAATGGTGCCCCGTATTTAACTTAAACTTCAATGAGATGATATATATGTTTTGTGCCTTCAGTATCATTTTTCATTTGTAGAAACAGATCTTGCTCCAGGGGTTATCTTAGTTTATAAAGGGATAAAACTCTGTCAACATCTATGCTAGTGTTATTGGTGTTTAACAGTGACCCACAGTGACCAAACGTGTCTCGAGTTTTCGATTATTAAGGAAGTGCAAGCAAAGCAAGAGAACAATCCCATTCCCGAAATACAGGCTAGTAAGATAATTCCATCTTTTTTTGATAATTGAGCTAAAAGTCAACATTTCAACATTTAGCTCCAGGTGCAGGGTATTATCCATGAAAGACAAAGCGTGTCATTTCAAACCAATACAAGGTATGGTGTGAACTTACAATTAGAATACGCAAGCTACGTACACCTGTATCTCGTTCATAATACCCCACCCACTTTGAATACGTTTTCGGACAGAGATATTTATTCAGATTTGGTATAATGCAGTCATTCAAATAATGTGAAGATTCATTTTCGAACCTGCAAAAGGCGAAATCATAAACATTATTTTGTTAATATAGCAAACAAATTATGACTTTTACATGACTTTTAAAGATATGCCTAGATTTATCCGAGATAAGTTGTGAACCGCTATTAAAGCCGCGGTCTCACTTACTTCCGGCAGACTAGCACCATCCCGGTCAGATACCGGGATGGTCCGGGACGATCCGGGGTGCAATTATTGTTGCGGTCACACTAACCCCGGCATCACTACGGTAGTTCCCAACTAACTACCCAGGATGCGGTCCGGATCATCCAGGCAGAGCCCATTCATTCCGGTGCTTCTCCGGTCGTTCCCGGATGACGCCGGAAGAGCCCCGGTTGACCCAGGCAGAGCCCCGGTCGATCCAGACAGAGCCCGGCAGAGCCCAGCAGAGCCCAGGACGATCCAGGCAGAGCCCCGGTAGAACCCCGGTGGATTAAAAACGCGCTAAAATTATAACATTGATTCATAATTTTTATTTAATATAATATCTATTGTTCCTGAGTTTTAGTAATTCATGATGATTTTCTGAAAAATCCTTATGGCAGACTGGTTAGAAGGGAATGGGGAGGGTTTTTATTCAAACAAGTGCAATCATCGCAAATTGTCGTGATTCTTTTGAAATGAGCCGGGTTTTGCCGGGGCTCTACCGGGATCAACCGTAGCTACATCGGTATCCTTCGGGGCTCTGCCGGCATCCTCAGGGGCTCTGACGCATTCACCGGGGCTCTGTCAGCATTCACCGGGTTTCTACCGTAGCTCTACCGGCTATATAATTCCCCGGATCATCCAAGTTTGGAACGGCAGAGCTACAGGGCTTCCCCGGTGTAACCCCGGTCGTTCCCGGCAGAGCTAAGTATGAAGCCGGCAAAGTATACTTCCCGGATCATCCCGGACCACTCCGGTGATATTAAATATTTTATTCCATCCGGGGTTGAATGCCGGATGTTCCCGGATCATCCAGGACGTTGTCACCAGAGTTACGGATGTACCCTTGTTGTTCCAGGTCGTATCCTGGTCGTTCCCGGATCACCTCGGACGTCTACCGGGGCTCTGCCGGGATGTAAGTGAGACTGTAGCTTTAGACTGGGAGTAGATGTATCCTCTTCTTCACAAAGTGCTGCCTTTCTTCTTGATTGTTTAGATTGACTTTCTTCTTCCACTTTGGCATTTTCGTCCACAACTGATGAGTCACGTTGTTGTGCTATAAAGAAAAAACAGAATAGAGTAATGTCAGTTAATATACCTGCACAGAAGAATGACAAACAAAATGTTTTACTAATCAGAAACATCAGTGCCCTCATATTTGTCATCTAAATATTAAGGCACTGAATGACAAGGAACAATTTTTATTGCCATCTAGATTTGAGCCGGGATGACCTTTATTCAAATTTGAGCAAGAAATTATTTAAAGCTGCATGAAAGCGTAAAAATCTATTTCTTAGCACTAGTGTCCTTGACATAAATGACCCCTTACCCCATTATAAACACGATTTAATTGAATCTGTATATGAAAAGGGCAACATCCCAACCACCCTTTAAGGCACAAAATACCTAGACAGCAAATGCAGTACTTATAAATAATATATGACAAACTTAATAATAAAGTTTAAAACGTTATTCCACAGGTATACGCGTTAAGCTTTGTGAATAACTTGCTTGCGGAGTGTTCAAATATCAATGCAGCTAGAATCTTAAATTGTTTATTACTGAGAAAATCATGAGGAAAAAAAAGCTTATCCACGTTTGCTTTAAATTGATACCACGTTCATTAAGATCCGTGCTGTTCAGCTGCGTTAATACATTGTCGCTATATATTGTCTACTCGTATACTGTAATACATGAGCCGCCACCGCTCGACATTTTTGTACTTAAAGAAATAAAAAAAAGTTTAAATAAAATCTTTAAAAAGAAAATTAAAGCTAAAAATAAGTTTTTTTTTTCTTTTCAAATTTAATTTTAAATAGGAAGTCTAGTCACATTTGGTGCTTTGTCTAAGTATGAATAATTACTTTAATGTTCAATGATCAGTTACTGTGTACATGGTTCAACTTTCTAGTTGTACATCATAAGACAAAAAATAGATCACTTCATCATATTATCTAGGTAAGCTGATATCAAAGTTCAATTTTAGATCTTCTTTTTTTTGCAGATTTCATAGCTTTATATCAAAAGACAAGAAAGAAGATCTTTTCGTTTATTTATCTAGGTCAGCTGAAATTTAAGTTCAATTCTACATCTAAAAATGTGCACATGGACCAAATTATATAGCTGCATATCAAAGGACAAAAGAATAAGGTCACTTTGTCAAATCATCTAGGTCAGCCGATCAAAGTTCATTTTACACATTTATCTCGGCAAAAGATCCAATTTTCATAGCTGTACACCAATGGACAAGCAATTAGGTCACTTCATCAAATTATCTAGGTAAGCTGATCAAAGTTTGATTGTACATCTTAAACTGAGCACATGGTCTAAATTTCATACCTCTACGTCAAAGGACAAGAAAGTAGGACACATTGTAAAATAATATAGATCAGCTGATATAAAGATCAATTAAAGGTCAAGATCACATCTAAATTATTAAATATGTTTGTTTGGTCACAGATCTTTGTTTGTCCAAGTATAAATCCAATCCATTTATAGATAACAGAATTATGTCAATTTAACCAAAATTCAATAATTTGACCAAGAGAGTTTACGCCAGTAAAAAACAATAGCATTATATTATTTGACCCTGATGGTCAAGGCCCAAGGCGAATTAAAGGTCAACATCTCATCTAAATTATTCAATTTGTTTATTTGGTTGTTTAAGTACATGGTAAATATATAGAGGTATTTGTTTGTTTGTGCGTAAGATGAAATTTTATTTCATCGTGTGGGCTTTAAAAACAGTATTCTTACGAGTGGCGTAGCCACGAGTGAGAATACTGTTTTTAAAGTTCACGAGGTGAAATAAAATTACATTTTACACAATAAACAAACAAATTTTCTTTTTATTTTATGCTTAAAAACAAGTTAAAACGAAATTTCCATAAAGTATTTACAAGCAGCTATCTACTATCTTCATCATAAACCATGGTATCTAATAAATATCCACAAAAAGAAATGACGTCGGAACTTAAACGTAAAATCGAAAAACTAGCGGAAAAACAGATGAAAAGCAGTATGCATGCTCATTTCCTTCAAAATTGCATTGACATGGAATGTATTTTCAAAGGATTACAACTGAATCTTAAAGTCTACGTTGGCGATGACTTCACAGAATTACAACAATCCATAGACATTCTACTAAACAGAACAGTTTTAGAAATATGCGAACGTGTAAAGACCGCTCACCAGCAGAAATGTATTACAATTGGTTGTGAGATGGAAAAATTACGTAATGATCTTCTACACAAACAAAATGTAAATATTTTTGACTTTGACACCGAATTATTCGAGAGAACAGAAACAAAAAAGAACAAAATCGTGGAGAAGCAAAATAAAAAATTAAACAATCTTCAGGAAAAGAAAAAAACATCACAAGATACGATTTGTACCAAGGAAACTGTACTTGAAAACAAAATTGATAAAAAGAACAACAATATGAGTAAAAAGAAGCAAAAAGCTGTCAAAAACAACAAGAGACAAGAAAAGAAAAAAGAAAATCGTCGAATCTCCGAAGCCCCAAGTCCTAATGCCACATCCGATGATAATTACGAACAAACTGGTCCAAAAAAGTCACCAAAAGAGTATCACCGAATGACATCAACAATGAAAATCCAAAAAACTCTTCATCCCCGGGCACAAAGAACCACACATATGCGGAAGCCGTAAAAATGGGGAAAACAACATCGACATTAGCAACAACATCAACAACAACGATGCACAAAACCCTATTGAATCTTCTATCAACTATTCAAACACTCCTGGAGAAAAACACTATACAAAACGAAACAGACGATTTATTAGAACAACAGACAAGAATAAATGGAAACGAGAAAAGAAAAGAATTCGGAAAATCAAACGAGGGAAAAAAACGGTATTAAATCTTTCTTCTAGAAAATTAACACAAACTGATTACATTCTGTTAGGTAAAGGATTGAAATTTTGCCCAAAACCCAAATCACATGATAAAATTAAACTTGCTGAAGAAACTTATAATTTTGCAAGACGGCTTAGACTAAAAGAATACTTTTATGAAAATAATGATAAAAGTGAACATAAGGAATTCAAACAAATGCCATTCTTTAATAAACGTAAGTCTACATTTATTCCCCCTAACGGCCGTGATACTTATTTAGACTTTTATATAGAAGCTATTACACAAGAAATTCTTAAAAATAATGACAAGAAACTATACCGCACAAATATTTCTAAAGAAGAATTGAACTCACTACGTTCACTTTGCAAAGATGAATCTATCATTATTAAAAAAGCAGATAAATCAAATAAATTATGATAGTTATAATGAACAAAATTGACTATATTCATGAAGTGGAACGCCAATTGAATAATAATAAATATTACTCAAACTGAGACAATAACCCGTCTCAGGAAATAAAACTTAATATTCAAAACTGTATAAACGAGATATCGGAAATAAACAGTAACATAACTAGCGAATTTGACATTTTTCCAGACATCATAAGAACGCCCCAATTTTATATCTTGCCCAAAATTCATAAAGATTATAATGAAAGTCTACCCATAGGATATCCAGGCAGACCAATTGTTTCTGCATGCAATAGTTTTACAGAAAATATTTCAAAATACCTTGACTTTATATTACAACCATATATGAAATCATTACCGTCGTATGTGAAAGATACCTCTGACTTTTTGCGAAAATTAAAATCTTTACCTAAACTTTCAAAAGATTCAGTACTTGTTACTTTGGATGTAACTTCACTGTATACAAATATCCCACATGAAGATGGGATAGCTGCTTGTAAATACTTTCTTGATAATGAAAAATGTGGTAGTAAATTATCAACGGAGGAAATATGCACTCTTCTTAAATTGACACTTAAAAGTAATCATTTTCAATTTAATAATGAAAATTATTTACAAATTTTAGGTACCGCTATGGGTAGTTCTATGGTCCCTACATACGCATGGCTATTCATGGGTAAATTAGAATCTGATTTTTTAAACAGGTATGACCTTAAACCTACGACTTGGCTCCGCTTTCTAGATGATATATTTATGATATGGGATCATTCTATAAGTGCCTTACATGATTTCATAATCAAATTAAATACATGTCACCCAACAATTAAATTTACATATAATATATCGAAAGAAAATATGTCATTTCTTGATGTTAAGATTCTTAAAAATGAAAATTGTACTTTATCAACAGAAATTCATATAAAACCTACAGATGTCCATCAATATCTGGAGTATAACTCATGCCACCCTAATAAATGTAAAGAGGGTATACCATACAGCCAAGCTAAACGTTACAGACGTATCATTTCAGACAATGATAAATTTCATTAATGTCTAATAAATTTAGAATCTTTTTTCAAGATCAGAAATTATCCTGATAGCAAGCTGAAATCTGCTTTTGCAAAAGTAAAATATTCAACCCAAGAAGAAGCTCTGGAAAATAACCAAAATATAACAGAGCAGCAAAAAATCATACCATTTGTTATCCCATATAATCCGTCTCTTCCCCATCTTGGTCTTATAATAAATAAATACTGGGATCTTTTAATGTTGTCAGAAAATGACAGTGTTAAACATTTACATAATCATAAACCAATCTTAGCATACAGCCGTCCCAAAAATCTTCAAGATTCCCTTACCCATTCAACTCTAAATAAACGGATTATGAACGGTAAAACTAATAAGTGTAATAGAAAAAGATGTACTCACTGTAAAAATATTGAAGAAAACAGTAAATTCACAAGTACAAATACTGGAGAAACATTCGAAATGCATTTTGATGGAAATTGTACTTCTAGTGACGTGATTTATTTAATTACTTGTAAAAAATGTAAAATACAGTATGTCGGCCAAACCCATCAACAGGTATCAAAAAGAATGAACAGCCATAAATTTTTGATATAAGAAGTAATAATCATCCCAATTTTTCTTCTAATGTTGCAATTCATTTCAATTCCGAAGATCACTCACTTGATGACTTTTCCTTTATGCCGATTGATAAACTTCATGATAATATGGGGAGACTTTTGAAAGAGACATACTGGATACATAAGTTAGAAACATTTTACCCGAAGGGTTTGAATGCAAAAAGTGCTTTACAAATTTTAAAATCATTTTCAAGTAGATCTAAATATACTTGCAACTTTTTACAAACTCGTCAATATTTTTTTTAGTACATATCGGCATAAAAAGACTGTTCTATTTTAGTAGTCATCCACTGTATCTAAAAATGTTATTAATTTATTTAAATCTATACAAATACATTATTTATGTCGATGATATAAGTATTTAATTACCTCCCTTTATTCACGCATACTTTTGATTGTTACTTTTATATACTACATTATTCGTAATGTATTCATATGAATTTTCATTATTTCATATAACATAAATTGATTTTGAGCATAATACCATATTTTGAATAGATAATAGATAGATCATTTTCATTTTATTTGATAGCTTTATAAAATATACTGATTGATAAATATGTTTCTAAATTATTATCTCCCTTTTTTACAATTTTCAACATGTGATTAAAGCACATTTTTTCGAATTCTAAACTTTCACATAAGTAACTGTTGTTTTCATACTTGTTGTAATTATTTACTAGCCTAGTTTCTCTATGAAAATATATGTATCTTTTGGTCCAATTATTTTATGTAATTATTCCTTTCGAAAATTATATATGCTATGTTTTTTAAAAAAAAAATACATTTATATATACATATGCACATGTTTTATTGTAATACTTATTGTAATATTATTACGTTCCTTTTACGCGCCAATTGTAACGTCTATTAACGTAGACGTTTGTTTTGTAAGTTTACGTCATTTTTATATATGTATCAACTGAGGAAGCTTAATAAAGAGAAACATGTTTTGATACTTAATTTGTGTTGGTTTTTGATCCAATTATCCTACATAATATTAACGTTAATATTAAAACCTGTTTCCCCATTGAGAGCCCCATTAAGTCGGAATTTCTCATTAAAAACAAGAAGTCTTGAGCTGAAAATAAGTCCGACAATCAACGATAAATGACGGCGATATTAATCATTATATTAAAAGATATGAATGATCGCTTGTTTTAATAATAAAAACAAAGAATTCTTTTAGGAGAAAAAGTCCAACCATCCATCCATATTTCTGTTACTTACTGAGAATTTATATTAGACCTGGCTTTGTTAAATGTTAGCTGCAGCCATTTTTTAAAGTTGTGTATTTCACGGGAGGAAAATAATTGTGTTTGATTCAAAGGAATATCATTTGGATTTGTTAGTCATACACCTTTTTAAAAGAAAGAAAACTTATTTGAGGATTGTAACAGACAAAAAATAAGTGTTGACAGATGTGAAAACATTAAAAAAGCAGCTAGGCAAATGGAAAACTTAGAAGCTGGCTCAGGAACGCTGAGTTGTTTACTAATTCTTCGAGCTGATGGCTGTCATCGCTTTTCAATTTTTCATAAAGTATACGGTAGGATACTTTAATATGCCAAAATGTACGGAATGCCGTTAGGGCCATTGCCTATGAATGTGTTGATCTGAAATGCGATAGTCGATAGTACGATGGTGAAAACGCGAAATCACGAAACTACGATGGTGAAAACGCGAAAGTACGATGATGAAAACGCGAAAGTACGATGATGAAAACTCGACAGTACGATACTACGATGATGAAAACGCGATAAACTATCGTGTTTTCACCATCGTACTGTCGCGTTTTCAACATCGTAGTTTCGTGATTTCGAGTTTTCATCATCGTACTGTCGTGTTTTCATCATCGTACTATCGCGTTTTCACCATCGTACTATCGCGTTTTCACCATCGTACTGTCGTGTTTTCATCATCGTTCTATCGCGTTTCTATCATCGTACTATCGCGTTTTCATCATCGTACTATCGTGTTTTCACCATCGTAGTTTCGTGATTTCGTGTTTTCACCATCGTACTATCGACTTTCGCGCTTCAGATTAACACATTCATAGGCGATGGCCCTTACGGCATTCCGGAAAGCCGTTAGGGCCATCGCCTATGAATGGTTTGATCTGAAACGCGATACTAGACAGTACGATGATGAAAACGCGAAATTACGAAACTACGATGGTGAAAACGCGACAGTACGATGGTGAAAACACGATAGTTTATCGCGTTTTCATCATCGTAGTATCGTACTGTCGCGTTTTCATCATCGTACCATCGCGTTTTCATCATCGTAGTTTCGCGTTTTCACCATCGTAGTTTCGTGATTTCGCGTTTTCACCATCGTACTATCGACTATCGCGTTTCAGATCAACACATTCATAGGCGATGGCCCTAACGGCATTCCGTAAAAATGTCATCAAGAGCAGTTTTGCATGTGGAAGGAATGTATTTTTCAGGCTGTAAAAATGAAACAAAAAAATTTAGGAGACGAAATTTGGTGATTCGAATTTGAATGAATAGAAGTAAGTTTTCTTCTTTTTATTACTTTTGACATTTAAGTTATTTATCAATGTCAGCTTTGCTTTTTCTTTAAATAGTCAGACATTGTCAGAATTGTCAGCAAAAATAAAATTGAGGTACCACATTGGGAAAATCTTAAAAAAAGTAGTTTCGTCATTGACAAGTGTGAAATTATATTTTGATAATTTTCACTGTGAAATTATCAAATATAATTTTCACGGATAAATCAGTAATCCACTGAAAAGCATAAAATAAATCAATTTAGTTCTTTCAACTCACCTTAAACTTTATGCATAATGGAATGAAAAGCAATTTTTATATTTGTATAAGTTTACAATTTTATTCACATTCCGTTTTAAAAAGATCCAATTTTGAATACTTTTCTCCATTTTTTTTCTACATTCACATGCTCTGTATCTGTAATATATTCCTCTAAATATTTTGCTAAAAGCAGATTTATCCATGACATAAAATAGATATCAATTGAACTATTAAGAAATAAATTTTCTGCACGTTCAATTAATTGAGTACATGAATTTTAAACAAGACACACGGTCTACATTAATATTATGTATTTTACATAAAAGTTATATGTTTGCAGACATAATAATATGAATTAGTTTCATTGTCAACATGTTTTATAAAACAATATGACTCACCGAATTTCGATACAGCGTCATCTGTAACGACAAGTTTGGTTGTCAATGACATACTTTCTACGTTCAGCCTTCTCTTTAGTTCTGCTTCAATGTGCTTCATTCCGTCAGCAAACATTTTAGTTTTGAAACGGTTTTGTACTGTTTCCCGTTCAGAAAAAGAAATATCATGTAATTAACGTTAATATTAAAATCTGTTTCCCCATTGAGAGCCCCATTAAGTCGGAATTTCTCATTAAAAACAAGAAGTCTTGAGCTGAAAATAAGTCCGACATCAACGTTACATGACGGTGATATTATTCATTTTTTAAAAAATATGAATGATCGCTTGTTTTAATAATAAAAACAAACAATTCTTTTAGGATAAAAAGGCCAACCATCCATCCATATTTCTGTTACTTACTGCGAATTTATATTAGACCTGGCTTTGTTAAATGTAAGCGGCAGCCATTTTTTAAAGTTGTGTATTTCACGGGAGGAAAATAATTGTGTTTGATTCAAAGGAATATCATTTGGATTTGTTAGTCATACACCTTTTAAAAAGAAAGAAAACTTATTTGAGGATTGTAACAGACAAAAAATAAGTGTTGACAGATGTGAAAACATTAAACAAGAGGGCCATGATGGCCCTGAGTCGCTCACCAGAAAACAACTGCTTTTCAGTGTTGGAATGTTTAAACAATAATTTGAAGAAATGCCATGACCTGGGGCATTTAAGCTTTAGCTTAGACAGGGCTAATCAAATAAATATGAGCAAACTTGATAAAAAAAACTACCTCAGAATGCTACAAAGTTTGGTGATCATCTATCAATTATTTCAGTAGGAAATGATGTTCGATGTTTTTTTTTTCTATTTTTTAGCTTTAGTGGCCCCTAAAAGGTGCTAAATCAAATTAATATGAGCAAACTTGATAAAAGAGTACCCAAGAATGCTACAGACAAAGTTTGGTGATCATCCATCAATTGGTTTTAAAGTAGAAGATGTTTAAAGGTTTTTCTATTTTTAGCTTGAGTGGCCCCAAAAAGGGGCCAATCAAATTAATGTGATACAAACTTGATAAAAGATTACCCAAAAATGCTACAAACAAAGTTTGGTGATCATCCATCAATTAGTTCTGTAGGAGAAGATGTTTAAAATTATTTCTATTTTTAATTTTAGCGGCCCCTAAAAGGGGCTTATCAAATTAATATGAGCAAACTTGATAAAAGACTACCCAATAATGCTACAGACAAAGTTTGGTGATCATCCATCAATTAGTTCTGTAACAATAGACGTTTAAACGTATTTCTATTTTTAATTTTAGCAGCCCCTATAAGGGGCCAATCAAAATAATATGAGCAAACTTGATAAAAGACTACCCAACAATGCTACAGACAAAGTTTGGTGACCATCCATCAGTTAGTTCTGTAGAAGAAGATATCTAAAGGTTTTTTCTATTTTTAGCTAAAGAGGCCCTTAAAAGGGGCGAATCAAATTAATATGAGCAAACTTGATAAAAGACTACCCAAGAATGCTACAGACAAAGTTTGGTAATCATCCATCAATTAGTTCTGTAGAAATAGACATTTAAAGGTATTTCTATTTTTAGCTTTTGCGGCCCCTTAAAAGGGATCAATCAAATTAATATGAGCAAACTTGAAAAAACACTACCCGAGAATGCTACAGACAAAGTTTGGTGATCATCCATCAAAAGTTCCGTAGAAATAAACATTTAACGGTATTTCTATTTTTAGCTTAAGCAGCCCCTAAAAGGGACCAACCAAAATAATATTAGCAATCTTGATAAAAGACTACCCAACAATGCTACAGACAAAGTTTGGTGATCATCCATCAATTAGTTCTCTAGAAATAGACATTTATCGGTATTTCTATTTTTAGCTTTAGCGGCCCCTAAAAGGGGCTAATCAAATTAATATGAGCAAACTTGATAAAACACTACCCAAGAATGCTACAGACAAAGTTTAGTGATCATCCATCAATAAGTTCTGTAGAAATAGACATTTAAATGTATTGCTATTTTTAGCTTAATCGGTCCCTATAAGGGGCCAATCAAATTCATATGAGCAAACTTGATAAAAGACTACCTAAGAATGCAACAGACAAAGTTTGGTGATCATCCATCCATTAGTTCTGTAGAAGAAGATGTTTAAAGGTTTTTTCTATTTTTAGCCCTAGTAACCCCTTAAAGGGGCCAATCAAATTTATATGAGCAAACTTGATAAAACACTACCTAAGAATGCTACAGACAAAGTTTGGTGATCATCCATCTATTAGTTCTGTAGAAGAAGATGTTTACAGGTTTTTCTATTTTTAGCCCTAGTGACCCCTAAAAGGGGCCAATCAAATTTATATGAGCAAACTTGATAAAAGACTACCTTAGAATGCTACTGACAAAGTTTGGTGATCATCCATCAATTAGTTCTGTAGAAGAAGATGTTTATAAGTTTTTCTATTTTTAGCTCTGCTGACCCCTAAAAGGGGCCACTTGGAATGACATGAGCAAATCCAAGTGTGACTGTCACAAGGATGCTACAGACCAAATTTGAAGTAAATCTGCCTTGTAGTTTCAGAGAAGAAGACAATTGTTGACGCATGACGGCGGACGACGGACGATGGACGCCGGAGCACCCCCCCTTTGATACTAACAGCTCACCCTGAGCCTTCGGCTCTGGTGAGCTAAAAAAGCAGCTAGGCAAATGGAAAACTTAGAAGCTGACTCAGGAACGCTGGGTTGTTTACTTATTCTTCGAGCTGATGGCTGTCATCGCTTTTCAATTTTTCATAAAGTATACGGTAGGATACTTTAATATGCCAAAATGTGATCAAGAGCAGTTTTGCATGTGGAAGGAATGTATTTTTCAGACTGTAAAAATGAAACAAAAAAAATTTAGGATACGAAATTTGGTGATTGGAATTTGAATGAATAGAAGTAAGTTTTCTTCTTTTTATTACTTTTGACATTTAAGTTATTTATCAATTTCAGCTTTGCTTTTTCTTTGAAACAGCCAGACATTGTCAGAATTGTCAGCAAAAATAAAATTGAGATACCACATTGGGAAAATCTCATAAAAGTAGTTTCGTCATTTAAAAGTGTAAAATTATATTTTGATAATTTGCACTGTGAAATTATCAAATATAATTTTCACGGATAAACCAGTAATCCGCTGAAAAGCATAAAATATATCAATTTAGTTCTTTCAACTCACCTTAAACTTTATACATAATGGAATGAAAAGCAACTTTCATATTTGTTTAAGTTTCCAATTTTATTCACATTTTATTCACATTCTGTTTTAAAAAGATCCAATTTTGAATACTTTTCTTCATTTTTTTTCTACATTCACATGCTCTGTGTCTGTAATATATTCCCTGAATATTTTGCTAAATGCAGATTTATAAAATAGAAATCAATTGAACTATTAAGAAATAAATTTTCTGCACGTTCAATTAATTGAGTACATGAATTTTAAGACACACGGTCTACATTAATAACATGTATTTTGCATAAAAGTTATATGTTTGCAGACATAATAATATGAATTAGTTTCTTTGTTAAACAATATGACTCACCGAAATTCGATACAGCGTCATCTGTAACGACAAGTTTGGCTGTCAATGACATACTTTCTACGTTCAGCTTTCTCTTTAGTTCTGCTTCAATGTGCTTCATTCCGTCAGCAAACATTTTAGTTTTGAAACGGTTTTGTACTGTTTTCCGTTCAGAAATTGTAGGCCATTTTAAAAGTGTAACGTGAATGGAATTCTCTGCATTGCAACGTGTTTGTACGGAAGTGTACTCGGTTTGTTGAACTCGTTCATATAATTTGGAAACTGAAATTTTATGAAACATAATTTGGTACTACATGTATATCTTATAGTATTTAATGATTAAAAAGCATCTTAGATTTGTTGGTGTTCAGGAAAATTCTAAATTGCTTTTCAAGATTATGTCAGAGATAAAAAAAGGATTCACGAATTCACAAACCTAGCTAAATGCCGTTTCCCGGTACTTTCTATACATAGCTCTTGGGAATTCACCTAATGGAGTTTAATAATGAACTCCATATTTTTGGCCTTTTTTGAATTAAAGAGAAATAAAAACAGTTATGTCTTTGTAAGAAAATAATTAAATACCATTGTATGAATAATTCCATACATAAAATAAAGTAAATACACAAGTTTACACAGAAAATATCTCTATTTATAATGGAAGATGCCACTATGATTGTTTTAATTTTAATGAATTTCATTATAAACAATTTATTTTTTGAAAAAAATTGCAAGATATATTTAAGGAATATTGGAAACTTTCAAACACAACAACTGTTTTCACCTTAAACGGTAAAATAATGATAGAAAAATAGAAATATCATGCAATTGTGCTATGTACTTAATTGGGTGTAATTCCCCAGTGCTAAATCGGTAACGTACCGGAAAACGGTGTTTAGTAGCTAGGTTTTCGAAAAGGTCAATATAGACAGTGATAATTCTGAATGAAATATATGGTAACACAAATATTGATATACCAAGGTCATCCATGACTTCCATAAATTCCTCTTTGAAGATTAGATTGACAAGTTGTACATTTCCACAACCTTGCAAATTCTTTATAGCTGTTTCAATGCCTGAGAGTTGTAATGATAGATCTCCAGTTCTGTAATCGCGGATCATTTTGAGAAAACTTTTTACTGATGTACATTTTATTGTAAGCAACAGACACTTTTGCTTCACAAATGTTATATGTCTTCCCTTAATTAAAAAATCTAGAAACACTCGTGTAACTGATTCCCTTAATGTATGCAGACCACCATTTGGTAGATCTTCCTCAGGACATGATACTTTCTGTAGGATAGCCTCGTTGAAGTTTTTCTCTAAAGTATCCAAAATTTCTTTCTTTTTTTCTTCACTGCAATTTTCAACCTCTATCACCATTCCAATACCTACATAAGACGTAATCTATGTTATTAACAAACAATGATGAAAAATATTTCAAATGTATACAATAAATAGGAAATTTACCAAATTTTATAAAAATAACAAATGTATACTATTTTATAAATGATTTTTTGCACTGTAATTATTGTCTGATTTTATTGACCTGTCAATTATTAAAACATAATAGATCTCATTTAAATAATCGACCCCACTTCGGTCCTGTCCGTATAGTTTACGAGAATTAATATGAGTATGTAACTAATGTTTATCACACTAGCTATATGGAAAGGTTCTCGTCACATCCAGTTAAGTGATTATCTTATCTATAAGTGGTTTGTGGTTCGATCTCTACTATTGCCATTGTTTTGAGACCTATTCTTTCTTTATTTTTTGAAGTATATTTTAATGAAAATGACCAAGTGCTGGCAAAATTGTCTACTCGGATATGAAACATCTTAGAAACAATTGTTTCGTTTTGTTTTTGTACTTTACGACACTGAAAATACATTTATTGATTCTAATCCGAATGAATTTTAAATATCAATTCTTAAAATGTATTATTTAAAAAGGTATAAACGTGACCAAAATAAGCGCAAAACATATAAAAAAACAAAAATAATAACCTAAACTAGAACTCCGCGAGTCGGATGTGTCGCCTTTTGAACAATATAGTTTAGGAAAAATGGCCAGGACAAAATTGAAATATGAAAATTAACAAAAGGCAATAACTTAAAAAATAATAAGTGCAGAGCAGCTGTTTCTGTGCACTGCACTTCTTATCAATAAGATCTATCATTCTATGAAGTTTCATGTCCATATATTTTATAATTTATGAGAAATGGCCTGGACAAAAATAAAGTATGGAAATTAATAAAGGGTAATAACTCAAAAATAAGAAATACAGAGTACCAGTTCTTGTACACTGCAATTTTTGTTAATGAGATCTATCATCCTATGAAGTTTCATGTCCATAGCTTTCATACTTGAGGAGAAATGACCTGGACAAAAATAAAGTATGAAAATTAACAAAGGGCAATAACTAAAACAAAAAGAAATACAGAGTACCGTTTCCTGTATACTGCACTTCTTTTTAATGAGATCTATCATCCTATGAAGTTTCAAGTCCATAGCTATTATACTTTCGGAGATATGACCCGTACAAAAATAAAGTATAAAAATAACAAAGGGCAATAACTAAAAAAAAAAGAAATGCAGAGTTCCGGTTCTTGTGCACTTCTTTTTAATGAGATCTATCATCCTATGAAGTTTCAAGTCCATTGCTTTTTTACTTTCGGAGAAATGGCCCGTACAAAAATAAAGTATGAAAATTAACAAAGGGCAATAACTCAAAAAAAAGAAATACAAAGTACCGGTTCTTGTGCACTGCACTTCTTTTTAATGAGATCTATAATCCTATAAAGGTTCAAGTCCATAGCTTTTATACATTAGGAGAAATGGCCCGGACAAAAATAAAGTATGAAAATTAACAAAGGGTAATAACTAAAAAATTAGGAAATGCAGAGTACCGATTCTTGTGTACTGCACTTCTTCTTAATGAGATCTATCATCCCATTAAGTTTAAAGTCCATAGCTTTTATAGTTGAAGAGAAATGGCCCGGACAAAATTAAAGTATGAACATGTACAAAGGGCAATAACTTGAAAATTAAGAAGTACAGAGTACCGGTCCTTATGCACTGCACTTCGGGTTATTGAAAGAAGCTTGCATACTACGTTTGAAGTCAATCCGACTTATAGTGACTGAGTTATGCTCCGGACAAGCTTTAGGGGACGCCGACAACGAAGCCGACACCGCCGACGCCGCCGACAAAAGTAACCCATATATGTCGCCTTTTCAAGGCGACACAAAAACAATCATGACTTCAATGTTAAAAACAGCTATATGTAAGAAAATAGAACCATGGGCATACGCAGTCTCGATCTTACAACACGCAGGGCTTCAAGAATTTATAAAACCGTAGTTTACCCTATTGCGCTGTAACGGCCAAAGTAAATTTTTCATGAAACAAATAAAAATCACATATTTCTGCGTACATCTCACGAAATTTTCCGAAAATTTATCGAAGATATATACGTATTTTGTGTGCATTGATCGTATAATCAGTATTCAATTGACAGGTTAATAAAATCAAACAATAATGCGGGTTTTACTTATAAATATGATCATTTTACTTTAGTATTTTTTTATCTACCGTTATCATTTCGGCAACAGAATCCAGGCATTCGACTTAAAAGTGGTTAAAAATCAGTTCATTGCGAGATTCCGTGTGCTTCAAAACATGGATCTTTTTATATTGACTAAATGGTCCTTTTTAAAGAAATACTATGCTCACACTTGTGTAAAATATTTTAGTTACAGAAATTTATTGAAATTTAAGATATTTTTACTGAATATGTCTAATTTGAATAAAAGAATGAATAACCTATGCATTGGAAGCTGCATTCCCTATTACAGGTCAAGTAAAGTTAGTCTTTTTTAAAAAAAACTGCAGATTTTTAATGACACAACATATTCATATTGTGACCACTTAATGCGTGCAGAATTATAAACATAACATATCTACTTTGTGTAAAGTCAAAACATGTTTATTTTATATTTTCAAAGAGACTGTGTAGAAATAATCAACATTTTCTAATATAGATTTGAGCATAGTATATCTTTAAACTTAGTTAATTTGCTCTGAAATGTGATATCCCATGATTATACCAGTATTAAAGTCTTAAATTGAAACATTTGAATGAGTTGTACAGCAAAAGCACAGCGTACACTCTAGTGTCCGCTATAACTTCCGCTTGCGAGCAAGAAAAACGCGAAAAATCGCCGAATTTGAACTGAAAATTGATAAATAAGTTAAATAAAGACCAATCATGGAGGAATTGTTATTTTTTATAACTAGGAGTTACATAAAAGAGATTATTTCTGGACTAAGCCCTACGGTAAAACCTATATTTTCCGGAAAAAAATACGATTTCTCACCCCGATTCCTCAAAAAATGTCACAATTGTTGACTTCAAACATCGATTTCAAACTTTGCATATAATATACGAGCAAATCCTCTTGATACTTTGAAGAATAATCATTAGAGCTTATAAAAATTAAACAATATCTGATGTGCACACAGTGGTTTATGAAAAATTGACAAATAAATAATAATTGGTGTTGTTTCCTAACTGTATGGTTGCTTGCTCACTCATTGTACGATTGCTTAAACTGTGTACAGTTGCCTGATAGCCATTTATTTCATAATTTCTTGATGTTTTATTTGTTTTAGCCATTGTTAATTAATTTAAGATTTAAAATTACACATCAACAGTGTTTTTACATGTCAATGTTTTGGAAATGGGAAAATACACCAGCATCGTACACCTTATTGATGTAATTACTTATTTGCATTGAAGTTCACATTTGTTTATGGAATGTCTTAATTGCATAAAGTCAAAGTGTGTGTTTTGTATGTTTGTTTTTATTGTATGTGTGTTTTATTAACCAGGTTTTCTGAAGAAAAAAAACAACTGGTTATTAGATTGAGGTATGTCGGCGGACGGGCGTAAACAATTTTTTCTGTGCGGAATTCCTGCATTTCTCAAGGGACTTTGACCAAACTTCCACAGAAGCATTGTCATCAAGTGTCCTAGCGCATTTTTCCCTCATGTAGAATATAAAGTGAACATTTTTTGTGTATGTGCGCAACATCTCCTACATTTCTCATAGGATTTTGTTCAAACTTCCACAGAAGCTTTGCCATGAAGAGCCCTAGCGCATATTATCGGGGTTTTGTGATTGGATACTATTTGACCTTATTATGACCCTTTGTTTTTTGCATATAATATAATATATAATGAAATATCATTTTAATCACAACTACTATACAACATGTAATAAAACTTTTTATAGCTATTTAACAGAAACCGTCTAGTTTGATGCACGCCTGCCAGCTCACCTGCCTGCTTTTTGGTCCTGTAAAGTCAAGGTCAAGATCACTGTTGCTTAAATAGAAAATCAATTTATCAACTAAATATGAAAGTGCACTGTGTTGACTCCTGAATTTGACTGTTGTCACAATGACTGTGAGTTGTTTTGTCAAAAATAATGATTTATGTCTCATCAAGGTACACACTGTATTGTTTGAGTTTATTAACCTGTCAATTACATACTGATTATACGGTCAATGCACAGAATATATTAATATTCGATAAATGTTCGGTAAATTCCGTGAGATGTACGCAGTAAGATGTTATTTTCTACGACCGTTATAGCGAAATAGGGTAAACTACGGGTATATATTGTTTAAATGCCCTACGTGTTGTAAGATCGAGACAGCGTATGTCCATTTTTTTTCTTATTCATAACTATTTTCAACATTTTTTAAGTTATGGTTGTTCTTTCTGTTTTAATATGCTTTGCATTTTTTTTTGGTAAATATTATACTTGTTTAAGAATTAATATTCAAAATTCATTTGGATTAAAATCAATAAATGTTATTTCAGTGCCGTAAAATACAATACAAAACGTGACAATTCAGTGTTTCTTAGTTGTTTCATATCCGTGTAGACAATTTTGCAAACGCTTGACAATTTTCATTAAAAAATACTTAAATATAAAGAAAGAATAAGCCTAAAAAGAATTTAAAAAGAATGGATCGAACTTCGGACCTCTCATACATTAGGTAATCACTTAACCGACTGTGCTATTGTGGATGTTACGGGAATCTACATTAAGAGTTTTCAAAATGTTAGTCATAAACTCCATATCAATTCTCGTAAAATATAATTTCATCGGTGGTTTTTTATTTGGTACCTTATACATGTAGTAAGCCTTTTCAGGGTTGTAGTAGGGGTCCAGGGGCAGAAAGGGGTGGGGTGTCCAAACACTGATACTGCCACCTGTGCGTATTATCGGCGCCAGTGATGGCAGATCACTGAAGTGATGGCAGATAGCTGAAATTTACCGCTCGGTACAGGTAGGTTATAAATTTGGTTGGTATTATCATATTACACAAATATGACCCATTTCATTGCGTGACCCTAATGGATGAACGTCTATATTAATAACACGAAATCCTGCCATTTAGTCAAAACTTGAGATATTTTTACCAAAAAAAAAATCAGATATTTTCTCGGATTTTTCCGAAGCTGTCACTTTTAACCTGCTCAAAATAGTCTAAAAACAGGAAAAACAAGTCCAAAATTACCTAATAGTATCTCCAGTCAATGGACAATAGTTTCATAGCAATAAAATGAGTCGTATTTGTGTAATATAATAATACCAACCAAATTTATAACCTACCTGTTCCGAGCGCTAAAGTTCAGCTATCTGCCATCACTGCAGTGATCTGCCACTGGCGCCGGTAATACGGTGTGCGAAGCAACCGTACAGTGAGCAAACCTCAGCGGTGGCAATTCAGTGTCAACGAAAGAGTTGTCTTCAACTATTTCCTCATTTTTCTGCTACCTATATAGTTATTCTTTTAAGAGTCAAGAGAATTTGTACAAACATTTGATGTAAAGCTGCTTGAAGTCGACAAAAACGGGCATTTTTGAAAATCGGATTGTTTTAAAAAATATAGGTTTTGCCACAAAAAGCAGACCGGGAAAAATCTGTTCCATGTAAGACATAATCATTAAAATAAAAAAAAAATCTTCAATGATCGAGCTTAACTGAACTGTTTTACCTATATTTCAGTCTAAATCCGCGTTTTGTCGTGTATAACTCGCTCGTAAGCGGAAGTTAAAGCGTACACTGAATTGTGTACGCTGTGAAAAGAGAATATAAACGCATAGGCGTACTTGACCTAAATACAGGTCTGCTATGCATTCAAACTATTCTCATATTTACACGGGTAGTTTTTATTCAAAATGTAATTTAAAATATCTTATTTTATATAAGGGAAGGGGCGGTGAAGTTTTGGTTTTGAAGGAGGAAGTTTTCTATGTTTTAATTCGATGATTTAAAGGTTAAGTGTGGTGTGCGGTGTTGTAGCTTTTACCGTAAAAATATGTATGTCTTAAAGATGCATAGCAATATCAAACATGTCCGATTAAGCAGATGGACTTAAGTTATTTACTTCATCACAAATACATATTTACTCGCCACTGATTTTTATCTTAAATATCTTCTATATTTTTCATATGAAAACAATCTTTTTTTTTTAATTACCCGGAATGTCTACAGAAGCTCCAGATGGCCAACGAGTTTCAAGTCTTTCAACCTTTTCAATAAGTGTGTCAAGCTTTCCATTTGTCAAGTCTTGGCCTGTACAAAATGAAAAATACGGGTATTAAGTACCTATTGATTTCAAGTTAAATTAAGAGAAACAAAGATATTTTTACTTACATACAGAAGTTTATATTTTGAATTTGAATTATTACATTACTTGTACAATGTTGAGAAAATACACTTTTTTCTCATATTTTCAAATATCATAAAATATTCATATTTTCTCTTTATTACCATTCCCAATTTTTTCCAAGACTTCTTTCTGTGTCAATTCTGAGTGGTAAAGCTTATGAATTGCTTTAAGCGTATCATCTATTGACAAAGGACCAGTGGCTAATGTCTGAACAAGTGCTTTCATTTCCTCTGTAAACTTTTCATCATTGATCTCATCTAGACAGTTTTCAAAGCTGACATTCAAATGATAAGTATAATCTTTGAATTTTATTTTTTCTAACGTTGGGTCATTTAAATGACAAAGTTTGTTTCTGATCTTCAAAAGCTTCTTGATACGCATCTTTTTTAGTAAGACAGACCCAAATTTTTCCTTCTAAAAAAAAAAACGAACATCAAAGGTCCCAGATCTAGTTTTGTAAGCCCGGGGACTTTGGGGGAAAAAAAAATACATTTTCCCCTTTTCTTTCCCTTTTATTGTTAATTTTACGTTTTATTTTTCCCCAAAAATTCACGATAGTACTTTTTCACCATTCTTGCTAAGATCCTTAACTCTTTTCTCGACAAATCTTCTTGTTAGTTTTGTTCCACCATTCATTAATGTAAGCATAATTCTACTATACCTTTCGGTACCTGTTGTAGACATAGTTAATTATCTAATTAAAAAATCAACTAGTATATGTATACATGTATCTTTATAAACACTCGCGATATTTACTTTTCCTTGTTTGATACTCGAGGTGTTTTAAGCCCATTTTGTCTTGCTGCCGAAATATAAAACTACACAACAAACATGGCGGAATTAAACAACCTCGTTTCTATTTTATATACTTTAAGTAACATTTTCTTTTTTGAAAAATATTTGAACAAAACTGGAGATATTTTATAAAATTGTAAATGTGTAAAAAAAAAGAAAGTATACCTAAGACATTTTTTAAAAAGATTGAAATTTGAAAAAAGATATACAGTTTCATACTTTCGATTTAAACAGCCTATCATTTATGTGTGCGGCAATTTTAAATAACTGTTAATTTAAAAGTGTTCATGAAACATAATGTACAAGGGGTAATTTGTAACCTTATTTATGTTTAATATACATTTGTACATGTTTAAATATTTAATTAAACAATGTCAAGCGTATTTTTAATTTCGTAAAATTCAGGTATCAGACCTTTTATTTTAGATTTTTTATCGATTCAAACTTGATGTTAATGTGTACAACATAAAATGACAAAAGTAAAGCGTTGTAAACATCTGTTACACTGCATTATTCCAATATCTTACTTTGATGGGGTTCTTAGCCACGAATTATTTGCTCTGTCATAACTATCATAACTATCACAAAACATATTGTGTCGTCTCACTACAATTGTCAGTTGAAGGTCACTTTACCATTTTATGTTTCTTTAGGAAAAAAGAACACACACGCATTCTTTCCATTCAACAAATACTGTGGTGAACATAAATTTTCTGTAAATCTAAACTATTTTGGGTTGAAAAACACATGGGTATTCGTTTATTTCAACAAAACTTATATGGGTCAATATCAACTTTATTGTAGAAAAATTACTCAAGATGTATCTCCTCGTGACAGAAAACACACGAGAAAATATTTGGTAAAAGTTGTAGCAACGTCATTTTGAGGTATTTCGTATCAAAATTGCATCTAAATTGATGAGAAATGTTCTACGTGGCACAGAATTCTTCGATTTTTTTAAAAAACAAGCATGTTCCTTTAAATCAGAAATTTTTAAAAAAAATATGTTTACCCTTTTTCAGCTTTTTTTTTACATGGCGGCGCCTTACTAGAACTGACACTGAAAATTTAATTGATAGGTATATAATTTTATATATGTTTTTAATTGTTTTTATTTGATTTTTTTTAAATATACACGTGTAGTCTCGCGGGCCCTGACTTCCCCGTAATATAACAGCGCTTATTCATGAGTCATAGAAAGGCGCCATATTAATTTTGTCATAAAATGTTGCCAGAATGATGCAAGTCATACAAAAGCGCAATTTTATTTTGTCATGGAAAGGCGCAATACCGATGTTCAGAGAAGGGCACCAGACTGATATTTGTCATAAAAAGACACCGGAGTAATATTAGTCATACAAAGGCACCAGATTGATCTTTGTCAAAAAAAGGCGCCAGAATGATGTTTATAAAAGAAATGCAATGCGCCAGAGATATATTAAGAAAAAGAGCGCCAGAGTATTTTTGGTCAAAAAAAAGGGCACCAGATTGTTTCTTTTCTTAAAAAGACAACAGAGAAAAAGTTTCCCCCTTTTTCCCAGTTTTTTTGGGCCCCAAAGGGCTTACAACGAAGTGTCGAGGGCTTCTTTTAAGCAGAGGGCCCAAAAACATGTGCAAAAGGGCCACGGGTTTTAGTGTTTGGGTATAATCCCAATTTTTTGGGGTTTTGTTTTAATTTTCATCGACAAAATCGATTTTTTAAATATGATTTCCCCCTATTAAAGGGTTTGCCATTTTAACTTTTTTAAAATATAAAAGGGAATTCTTTTCCGATTAAAAATAAGGGACAAAAAATCCGGCAAATCCCAATTTGCCCAAAACCCTTTTTTAACAAGCAAAAAAAAATTTGGCCAGGGAATATTTTTATAGTTTTATTTTTCAACAAGAACATACATTATTTTTCCCTTTTGAACATAGAAGAACCGTAAGTGTATGTTACAATGCTATACAAGAAAAGCATTGATGCAAAGCATCAAAGGGCGTCCAAGCAAGAAATGCAGCAAGTGAAGATGAACTAGTACACATATGATGACAAGATATTCTTATAAACTACCAGAAATGTATAGCACTTTATGAATGAGCGAACGGAAAAGACATTGTTCATAATGAACTTTGATTGGCATGCTAGAGATTAGAATATTACTTGTTATTTCTTTAATGATCGTGGTTTTAATAGAACGGATATACATGTATGCAATCATTTATAATCCATATGTGGTAACGCATGATCAACACGTACGCACACATTTGTCCCTTATTATGTTCTCGGCTATTAGCGAAGACCCGCCTTTAAGGTATCTGTTTCAGCACTTTAAGTTAGTAAAATATTTGAATGGTTATATTACCATGTTGATCATGGTTGAGCATAATTGTTTATTATACAATAATTTGTAAAATCTTATTTAATTTTAAAAAAATAAAAAATTTATGAATATTGTTTTCTTTTTTATTCTTTTTGTGTTTTATTGTGGCTTATTTTAAATACTGAAGTTTTTACTACTCTTTTTATTAAAATTGTAAAATAAATTTTTAAGAATTCAATTGTCATATTGACCGGACGATTATAAGTCAAAGCTTAACTTGAAAAAGTCAGTAAATTATGGTTTATCTTTCAAATATATAATATTGTTTATTCTTAAACCATGTACATGTATATTTGTTTTTTTTTATCATTTTTTTGAATTATCAATCAATTGAATAATTATAAAATCTAAATTTGTAAACTTTGAATAATTCCTCGGCATCTTTTTACTAAACACGGATAACAAATTAAATAAAATGTTTCAAAGTTTGATAATGTCATTTTAATTAATACCATTAAAAAAAATGTACCTTTTTCTCAATTAATTGTACATATCACGGATTTATATTACATATAAATCCGTGTACATATTATTTGTTTTTATCTCATATAGATAAAATGAAACATGCTATTTGTTGTTTTTTTTTTCTAATTGTAACGATATTCAAACATCTACTCCCCAAAAAAAAAAAAGCCAAACGGAGAGACCGGAACAATAAACGTGTTGGTACTATTCGGCCGGTCACTAGTAAATCCTAGGTCAAAATAGACCGGGAGAAACCGTCGCATTTACCGATAGGAGTGATAAACTAGATATATTATATAATAAGGTTTTTTGGAATATTTAGGTCATCAACTGATCATGTTGTTTTTTTCTTCTAATTGTAACGATATCAAACATCTACTCCAAAACCGGGAGAGACCGGACAATAAACGTGTGGTACTATTCGCCGGTCACTAGTAAATCCTGGTCAAAATAGACCGGGAGAAACCGGCATTTACCGATAGGAGTGATAAATAGATATATCTATAAATAGGTTTTTGGAATATTTAGGTCATCAACTGATCATTCTAGGATACATGTACAACAATAACATACCATGATAACCGACTGTGTACTACAAAATGATAAATAAAAAACCCCGAAGAGCGCGATTTATTGACGGAAAAGGTTATTTCATTTGAAAATGTTTGCATTGCGAATATTCATTGTAACATATCGCGACATTTCATTCTTAATTAATAATCAAGCACCCTCATACCGATCGGAATTTTCGGCTTTCATTATGACCGACTATAAGGCTCGAGAAGTTGCTGTCGCCCTTTCACAAAATCTGATTTCATTCCATAAGAGCGCCGCGCTTCGGCGCGGACGCCAAAAATCACTGTTTGACGTTCTATATTTAGATATGTGACGTAATCATTATACACATGGCGTAACCACGTGGCGCTGAAATAAGTACGAAATAGATCAGTGCCAATTTAGCTTAATATCAGGTACGGCAGCATGTATGTGTTGATGTCGTGTTAGAATCGAAATAATATATCCAAATCGGTGATTTTATCGCTTGATAAAGTCACCGTTTGTCGTTCGGATGCACATCATTATATCGCTCGGGCTACGCCCTAGTGATATAATTCCTCGCATCCGAACTTTATTGAGCGATAAAATGACATTTTGGGATATTATAGTAGCTCTATTGGAATAGCTTCTGACGATTGATATTTTTGTCGTCCGCGCCGAAGGGTCACGCCTTTTATGAAATGCATTCATATTTTTTTAATGTATTCTTTATTGATAAACAAGAACTCATGGCCCTTAAGGGCATAAGAGTGAACAAACAAAAAATACCACAGAAAATAATACAAACATGGCATAGAAGAAAATAAGTAAATAAGGAAGATGACTTAGTGAAATTTCAGCATTATTATTTTAACAAAAATGGCTAGATTAAATAACGTGTTTCTGCTATCACTACACATTACAGCCATAAAATTTAAAATACTAGGAAACCTTGAATAGTAATTACTGATATACTTGTGTCTTTCATGTGTAAAATAACTACATTTAAAAATATAGTGAAATATATCACCTATTTCTTGTTGGTTACAAAGTGAGCACGTTCAATTTTCTCTTTCAATACCAAACTTATAGGAAGATCAGAATTTAGACATCTAAATTTACAAAGAGTAATTGCTTAATTACTTGGTAAACATAGTACATAATGACTAATTTAAATGGAGTTTTATAAATTCTATAATTTAAACATTTCACAGAATTAAAAATCTCTATTCCATACTTGTAAAAGAAAAGCAAACACGTAGACGAGATATTATTACATATCTAAAGTTATTATAATTTGTAGCAATCTGAGTTACCCAAAATCAGAACAAACAATATCATTCAAAGTAGATTTTACTTTCTCAATCCACTGACAATGTAAAATACCATTTTCATGAAGATTATACAGAGATACAAAGAAGCACATATTTTATCATTTTTACCATTAACTAGTTTACTCCAAAAATTTAACATTCTGCAAGTAATGTTATATCATTTTCAATAGAAAATGCATCTAATTCTCCTCAGACCATCACCGAAGGAGTTGACACCTTAAGTGTAAGTAAATATTTATAAAATTTCAATTGAAACTGAGAAATAAATGAATTATTTTCAAATCCCCACACCGCCGACCCATACATACTGTCAAAGAACTGTAACTGAATATCAATTGGCAAACACAGTTTCTGAATTTTAGTAAAAATACTATTCATAGCCTTCCTTGCTTGATTTGTCAAGTCAGATTTTGTGAAAGTGCACCCTTTCCATCAGTCTTAGCCGAAAACATTCCGATTGGTAAAAGTTTTTTTTTATTGATTTTTAAAAACGAAACGGTCATTCCTGTCGCGCTATGGTAATAAATAACGTACTGGAGAATGTTGCAGGAAATGAAATGCAGTAAATTGCACTCTTCATAAATTCATCGAAATAATTATTTTGAGTATAATCGTACAACATTTTTACGAATCATAGTAATATCATTTTGAAATTGCTTTTCCTTAGGTTTTTTCCGGTAAATTAATAACTCCTTTCTTTTCCTTTACTGTGGGTATTGAAATCGACCCTAATTTCCCGAATTTTGGCTGTAAGAAGTTAAATCAGCAGGGTCTTTCGAATAGAATTCTATTTTTTTTTTCACGGTAATTGACGGTAGTTTGAGTGGAATGTTGACTTGCTGAATACTGTGACATTTAACAACAAAAACGTTTGTCTTAAGTTTTAACATGAGGTGTTATGGTTAATAGAAATGTAAACATACTGGTAGGTCAGACGAGAATTTTGAAGCAATTCAGCAAAATAGTAGATTGTTCTACCAATAAACCCATTTAATGGCTCTTTATTTATTTCCAATGTCAAGTACGCAGCTTTTAATCTTTAACTCGCATAAACATGCTGTAAGTGAATTTCCTCTTACCTGTAACAGTCTTCCATCATATTGGTAAATTATGTTTCACCATATCAACATGCCATGCAAATTTATTCATGACATTACTTTTTGTATAACAAAAAATCCTGAATAATTCATCAAAAACTTTTCAGTCCAGTGTGTTTTCTACCTTCAGTATTAATCAGGGACTTAAAATATAACTTAAGTATATTATATAAGTCCTAGGTGTTAATAGAAACCATTTTTATAATTTGACATGGAAAGAAAAATGCATGTTATATTACTTTATTAGTCCCTTTGTTACTATTTTAAATACTGTTCGTATATTTGCTACATTTATAGTAAAAATAAAAAAACAGACTTTGTTCATTTTGACTACTGTTTTGTATGTTCCAAAGAAAATACATTTAATATTATAATCTCTAGCAAGCCTACCATAGTTCAGGATGAACACTCCCTTTCGTCCGCCTATTCATCTGTGATATACAGTTCTGGTAAAATCCAATTAATCATTGAAATTTTTTAAGAAGATAATTATGTCTACTTGTTCATCGTCACTTGCTGCATTCCTTGCTTGGACGCCCTTTGATGTTTTAAATCAATGATTTTCTTGTACTATTTTGTAATATGAAATTAGGCAAAGCCTATGAACGAGATTCCTTTCATTTTTCCGTTTCATTCGGTATTTCATGTACCGCTTCCGTATTAACTCGGAACACTCGACGTTCATTATTAATCCGAAAAGTTGAGATTTGTTCCGTTATCGGAATACACTGTCTTTTATCGTTGAGTTACATTGTAAATGACGGCGCCTAACTAGAACTGACACTGAAAATTTAATTGATAGGTATAAAATTTTATATACTTTTAATTGCTTTATTTGATTTTCTTTTAAATATACACGTGTAGTCTCGCGGGCCCTGACTTTGACTTCCCCGTAATATAACAGCGCCATATCGATTACATTGTATGATTCATAGAAAGGCGCAATATTAATTTTGTCATAAAATGTTGCCAGAATGATGCAAGTCATAGAAAGGCGCAATATTAATTTTTGTCATGGAAAGGCGCAATACTGATGTTCAGAGAAAGCTGCGATATATAGATATTTGTCATAGAAAGACACCGGAGTAATATTAGTCATACAAAGGCGCCAGATTGACCTTTGTCAAAAAAAAGGCGCCAGATTGACCTTTGTCAAAAAAGAAATCAAAAAAAAGGCGCCAGAATGATGTTTATAAAAGAAAGGCGCCAGAATGATGTTTATAAAAGAAAGGCGCCAGAATGATGTTTATAAAAGAAATACGCAAGATTGATGTTATTCAGAGAAAGGCGTCGGAGTTTTCTTTGTCAAAGAAAGACAACAGGATAAAGTTAGTCACAGAATGGCACCGGATTGTTGTTAGTGTTAAAAAGGCATCAGATTGATGTTTGTCAATGAAAGGCGCAAGATAATTAAGACGATATTATCAGAACATAGCAGAACAGAATATTATTTATATTCCTTTATTTCAGAGCATAAGCACACAACTCAACAGAGAACAGGTCATAACACTATACAAGACAATGAACCAAAGCCATGTTTGACTCATTACTATAAAAAACCAATGAACAGCAACAGCAGTAGCACCCCCATTACAAACACCAACAACATTTGAGCCGTGTCATGACAAAACCAACATAGTGCGTTTGCGACCAGCATGGATCCAGACCAGCCTGCGCAGTCTGATCAGGATCCATGCTGTTCGCTATCAGTTTCTCTTCTTGTAATAGGGTTTGTAAGCGAACAGCATGGATCATGATCAGACTGCGCGGATGCGCAGGCTGGTCTGGATCCATGCTGGTCGCAAACGCACTGTTGGTTTTGTCATGACACGGCTCATTTGTCAATTAACAAAAATAGTATATCACAGATACGCTTAAAGTTGATATACTGTAAATGATTTAAAAAAGTATAAAAAGGGTTAAAGAAATAATAAAAAAATAATGTAAATAACTTTATGGATTAAGATTGTTTTGATTAAACCAAGGTAATACAGCCCTTAACAACAGTCTTTTTGGTAACACGTTAAACATATCTTGAGAAAGAATAAATTGAGCCGCGTCACGACAAAACCAACATAGTGCGTTTGCGACCAGCATGGATCCAGGCCAGCCTGCGCATCCGCACAGTCTGATCAGGATCCATGCTGTTCGCTTATCAACTCTATTACAAGTAGAGAAACTGATAGCGAACAGCATGGATCCTGATCAGACTGCGCGAAAGCACAGGCTGGTCTGGATCCATGCTGGTCGCAAACCCATTATGTTGGTTTTGTCATGACGCGGCTCAAATTATAAATTGAAGATATACTAATTAATGAGAGATGCAATGTATATGGTTTATAACGTACGTCTAAAATTAATGTCTATTTTAACGTTTTGTCACTTTGTAATAATGTTGTAAACAATCCATTTATGATTAAAAAACTAATCACGGTATTATATTATCCTTTAAAGTGACATTATGCTCATATTTTCATAGTTAATTAAGCTGAACTATCTAGATTGACTGCTATTTAAAATGGTGATTGACCAACAGTTCATATTGAAAAATGTTTCAAATAAAATTTGAATCTGCCTAAAAATATAAAAGGACTGCCCACTCTTTTTATGAACTGAACGTTGCAGGTAAATTCTAATGGACATTTACGAAAAATTTGTTTGGAAACCGTGCGTTGTTTATTGTCAATGTGAAATAAAAATTTATTTTGACTTCCACATATTGACTCATTTATACCCTTGGATGGGCATAATGTCACTTTAAAGATCCTGTACCTCAAATTTTTATGGTTTCATATCATAAATACTAGTATGATGCTCAAATGAAAATTTATCAATATTGAAAGTTCCAAAAAGCATTATTTGTAAAGATGTTACTGACTTTACATTTCATGTAAATAAAGGGAGGTTATTAGAAATTTATTTTCTATAAAGTCTAAGTCAAATGTTTTCCATAAGAAATGAATGCAGATATGTCAATGATTACATATAATGCGATTTAAACATTTATAGTACATATTTAACATATTCTTGGATGTTTGAAAATTGTTTTAGAAGAATAATTATATACACAAATATAAAATGTCACTTAAGTAATGTTACATCATTATTCTCGCCCATATGGTCTCTTTCCGGTGGCGAGGGTTAACAAACCCAAACACGAACATTGTTACATCCTTAATTACAACATACAGGATCTCTAAATGATATCCTGTATTGTTATTTTCAACGGAATATTATCGCTTTAAATTTTACTTCTACATCAGTACTCGCACAAATCTATATCTGATATTTTCTGTCTTAAAATAATGAAGAAGTACGATGGATATTTCCAATTCTTTCCCTTTTGTCAAGGCAGTTAAGTGATAGTATAGTATTATCAAACCTTTTGTGAACGTTTTGACACAGTGCATAATTTTCTCAAAGTATTTTTCCAAGTTCTAATCCAAATAATCCTTTATCTTCCTAAACTATCCAATTGCACTTTATCATGGAATTAATATGTTTATATTCATAAGTTTTGTCGTACGTTATTGAATAACAGCAAATATTTCTATAACAGTTGTCACAATACAGAATACAGTTAACACCGCCTTGTCATGGCATTACTCGATTCTGAAATCAGCTGTATGTACGATTCCGTCAGACTTGATAGCTTCAACTCTTATATCAGAGTTACCAAACACCAGTCTTACTCTAACTGCATCCTGCTTCGTCGTCTCCCCTACACCTGGTTGTCTTTTTACAAAATAAAACCCAACGAAGTCACAAGATCTTTCGTCAACAAACATTGGATTGGCAGCTGAGGATCTATATAAAATCACAGGGAGGAACTTGTCTGATGTCGACATAGGATAGTATGTTCTGGTAGCTTGTACTTCCCCTGGCGTCACTGTTTGTCCAATTTCTACATGTTTGTCAAAAGCTCCATCGCACCACTTCTTCCCGTCGTCTTCATATTTTCTATTGCTTGGATGCGTTCCCTTTATATATGGAACTGTCATTGCAACTCCATACGTATAGCGGCTTTTTCTTGCAGAAATGCTCGATGGACGGTGACCGTACAGCACAGCTCCTTTCATAACGCATAAACTAGCTTCAATCGGGACAATGACCTTGACCATATGACCGAACGCTTCTTTTACAGCTTTTTGTAATACTGGGGATTCCGAAAACCCCCCGACCATAAGAATAGCTTTCACTGGCCTTGGTAGAGATTCCATCAGATCATGCGTGTGTTTAATAATATCGTCTACCGCTTGTTGGAAAAATTCTCTGAATAAAGCTGCGTCCATTCTTAGTTTGTCGCCATAAATATCGACTTTATTCGCGTACTTTCCTTGCTGCAATTTTTGCTTTACTTTTTCGTTTTGAAGCATTTCCTGCAGTCCGATTGGTATACGTATTGTCACTCTTTCTGTTGAATCAGCCGCTGTCATTCTCTTCTTATTCTCGAACTCTTCCAGCAGTTCGAGATATCCGGACTTGTGGGTCTTTGAGAAATCATTAAATACACCCGGTCCTACCAGATTTGAAATAAAGTTCAGGAATGATTTATTGACAACTGTCCCTCCCCAGTTGCCTCCTGTGGCCTTGTGAAGTTCTTTCAGAGTGTTGTCCTCGAGCACTTCGTGAACTGTGATATCAACTGTACCACCTAAGGATAAGGATAACAATAAAACTAAAAGTTGTAGCTTTTTCAAAATCTTAATTTCATCAAGGAATAATGTATAATATGCAGTGTCTACTGCTTGATACGATATAGCCGAATCTGATAAAGGAATACTGCATGATTCGCCATAAGTTGTACATATGTCACAATTAATATTGACAAAAGAGGTTTCTTTATACCTTACCACATACCTTCTCAAGTGTGACAAAGGCATACTGCATTATCCGTGAAGAAAGAAATAAACACATAATTCTTTTTCAAGTAAAACAGGTAAATGCTTGTTGTAACTTTACAGTCAAGTGTGACAAGATACTCAAAGATTTTTGCAGAATACAGCCTACCTCCAAACTTAAAAATTGCATGTTACTTGTCAGGTCTTCTAAACGTGTTATAAGAATACAGGTATCGCGAATTGATTCAATTTTAAAGTTTATAGTGACACCATAGACATGACCTACCTCCACAGTCGAGAATCATATAACGTGCCCCTGGTGGAAAAATAGTCATTCCGGTCTCTGTCTCCGGGTCACGTGTTATTGGTAGCAATTTGCAGAATATAGAGGCAGCTTCCGGTTCCAATGCTATCTCAATGTTGTTCTTATCCAACCCAGCCTGTAAGAAATAGTATTAAAGTGTGTCGTCTGTACTAAATGATGGCCTCATTTAGAAAAAAAGATGACCAAAAATATTTTTAAGTAATCTGAGAATAAAGTTTTAATTTTTTCTATAAATATTCTACAGTATTAAATTTTCTAGGTCTCTAAAGTTTCGTTACGTTACATATAACAAAAAATGTCTCTTGTATCAAAGTTTGGGGACCGTGTCAGTGTTAAATCATATACATGCACAGTGCGTTAAATGGAGTGCAGGTATTAGTTACCCGCACTCCAGATTATGGCAACTGATTGGATCATTTTTGCTGGGTTAACTTATTGTGGAAAGCGACAGAAACATCATATTCAGATGCTCGTTTATTGGTTACTTTTTTCCATATTGTGATAAAGGGAACGTGTTTTTATGTTTGACTATGATACAAAAGAGAAAGAACACCAAAACTATCTGGGGGCTACGCCCCCCTGGTACAAATCAGATAGCCTGGTGTTTCGATGCTCTTCCTATTACTTATACACAATAATTAAAGTGACAAAAATAATTCATTTCACATATACAGACAGTGTATGATTTTCTTCACAACTCTTTCATTACATTAAGTTCGTTTCTGGACTACCTTTTCAGCGGCGAGACGCATGAATTTCTTGGCCGAATCATTCCAAATAGCTGGGACGGTGATAACCCAGGTGACGTCATTAGTTCGAACGCCAGCGTACCCGTTTTGAAGTACCGTCATCAAGTGGTCTTTCAGAGCTCTGATGGAAAGGCTAAATACAGTCAATGCATCCAAGAGTTTGCCGTTTATATCTTTCAGTTGATAGTTCTGTGTTATTTCCTATGATAAAGAAACATGAGGAATTTATTTGTATACCAAAGTTGTAAATAAGTAAGTTTCGTGCTATTTCATAATTGAATTATTTCAGACATTTATGGGATCTTACGTGAATATTCAATTTGAATAGAAATTGTTACAAGGTCTTTGGCGTGTTTTATCACATTACTATGACAACCGTACAATGTATGTCTGTATGCCAATATGACACCAAATATGAAATTATTCTATCACTTGATATCATTATAAAAAAAGACTAAAAATCTTACAAAATAACATTATATTAGATCTTCCAAAGAGTAAACATGTGTTATATTGTACAGTTATAGTTATTTTCAATAGTAAACAATCCATGTAATGTAATTTACATGATATTTTATATATCAGTAATGTATTTAAATTTACTAATCTGTTTCTTTAAAAAATTGACATTTAAATGTCTGTGAATAATATTGAAACCATATTTAAAATCTGTATTTTTTCTGCTTTTACACAAAAGGATTACTAAGGATCGAACCAGTTATCCCTGAATTACTAAGGATCGGACCAGCTATCCCTGGATTACTAAGGATCGGACCAGCTATCCCTGGATTACTAAGGATCGGACCAGCTATCCCTGGTTTACTCAGGATCAGACCAGCTATCCCTGGATTACTAAGAATCGGACAAGTTATCCTTGGATTACTAAGGATCGGACCAGTTATCCCTGGATTACTAAGGATCGGACCATTTATCCCTGGATTACTAAGGATTGGACCAGTTATCCATGGATTACTAAGGATTGGACCAGCTATCCCTATATAACTATGAATCGGACCAGCTTTCCCTGGATTACTAAGGATCGGACCAGATATCCCTGGATTACTAAGGATCGAACTAGTTATCCCTGGATAACTAAGGATTGGACCAGCTTTTACTGGATTACTAATGATCGGACCAGCTTTCCTTGGGTTTCTATGGATCGGACCAGCTATACCTGGATTACTAAGAATCGGACAAGTTATCCTTGGATTACTAAGGATCAGACCAGTTATCCCTGGATTACTAAGGATCGGACCAGTTATCCCTGGATTACTAAGGATTGAACCAGTTATCCATGGATTACTAAGGATTGGACCAGCTATCCCTAGATTACTAAGAATGTGACCAGCTATCCCTAAATTACTAATGATCGGACCAGTTATCCCTGGATTACTAAGGATCGAACTAGTTATCCATGGATTACTAAGGATTGGACCATCTTTCCTTGGGTTTCTATGGATCGGACCAGCTATCCCTGGATTACTAAGAATCGGACAAGTTATCCTTGGATTACTAAGGATTGGACCAGCTATCACTAGATTACTAGGAATCGGACCAGCCATCCCTGGATTACTAAAGATCGGACCAGTTATCCCTGGATTACTAGGATCGGATTAGTTATCCCTGGATAACTAAGTATTGGACCAGCTTTACTTCGATTTCTAAGGATCGGACTAGCTATACCTAGATTACAAAGGATCGGACAAGTTATCCATGGATTACTAATGATCGACCTAGCTATCCATGGATTACTAAGGTTCAGAGAATCTATCCCTGAACTACTAAGGTTGGGACAAGCTATCCCTGGATTACTAAGGATCGGACCAGATATACCTGGATTACTAAGGATCGGACCAGCTATCCCTGGATTACTAAGGATTGGATCAAGTATCCCTAGATTGCTAAGAATTGGACCAACTAAGGATCGGAGCAACTTTCACTGGATTTTTAAGGATCGGACCAGCTATCCCTGGATTTCTAAGGATTGGACCTGCAACCCTTAGATTACCAAGCATTTGACCAGGTATCCCTGCATTACTTAGGATCGGACCAGTAATACCTGGATTACAAAGGATTGGACCAGTTATCCCTAGATTACTAAAATTATGACCAGCTATCCCTGGATTACTAAGGATCGGACCAGCTATCCCTGGATTACTAAGGATCGGACCAGCTATCCCTGGATTACTAAGAATCGGACAAGTTATCTTGGATTACTAAGGATCGGACCAGTTATCCCTGGATTACTAAGGATCGGACCAGTTATCCCTGGATTACTAAGGATCGGACCAGTTATCCCTGGATTACTAAGGATTGGACCAGCTATCCCTGGATTACTAAGGATCGGACCAGTTATCCCTGGATTACTAAGGATCGGACCAGCTATCCCTGGATTACTAAGGATCGGACCAGTTATCCCTGGATTACTAAGGATTGGACCAGTTATCCCTGGATTACTAAGGATCGGACCAGCTATCCCTGGATTACTAAGGATCGGACCAGCTATCCCTGGATTACTAAGGATCGGACCAGCTATCCCTGTATTACTAAGGATCGGACCAGCTATCCCTGGATTACTAAGGATCGGACCAGATATCCCTGGATTACTAAGGATTGGACCAGCTATCCCTGGATTACTAAGGATCGGACCAGCTATCCCTGGATTACTAAGGATCGGACCAGCTATCCCTGGATTACTAAGGATCGGACCAGCTATCCCTGGATTACTAAGGATCGGACCAGCTATCCCTTGATTACTAAGGATCGGACCAGTTATCCCTGGATTACTAAGGATTGGACCAGCTATCCCTAGATTACTAAAAATCGGACCAGCTATCCCTGGATTACTAAGGATCGGACCATATATCCCTTGATTACTTATTTTACGCTCTGACTATTAATCCTTGTGGTGGGACTATTGTAAGTTTTATACAATATATGTGCTTTAAAAGAAAGAAATTTGAATTTTCTGTATATTAGTTTCATATGATTTCGTTACGTTTTTTTATTTACCTTCTCGTGATGTAGTGTCATTTTGAACTCCCAAAAGAAAAACCAGGTTCTGTGTGCGTTTTCTTCACAAAGTGACGCGTATTTTGTTTTAGCCTCGTTTCCGAATGAATGCAGTTTCATGTCAGGTTGTAGGAGTAAGCATGTCGGAGTTTTGGCATTCATATTTCCTTGTGCAACGTTCCGCCACTCATTTGCGTGCATTTTAGAGGGGTTGGTGTCATATTCGTGCCGAAATGAGAATGCATATCCGGAGTAAGTTGTCCCAAAATCAATCGCAGCAACAAGCAGTCTGTTATTTGAACTTCCTGCAGGTACTCTCTGCGCAGACGACATCCTCTGTTTTGCAGATTTCGCAGGAAATGCAACTAGTTTAGATTCCATTTGCTTAGCACTTGGTCTTGCTTTTGGCTTTCCATTCTTCATTTCTCTTTAATGCAATAAAATTATAACTTTATGATTACTATAATATCAATTATTTGTATCAAATAAAAATCTAGCACCTTGATGTATATATACTTTAGAATGTACCGTTATTCAGTCAAACTTGTGATAAAGACCACCTTAAACATAAGAATCAGAACAGCAAGTTCTAGAAATGTCCACATTTTGTATTCAAATAATACATAATTATGCAGTACTCGGAATATTTATTAGATAGCATCTGGCAAAAAATGTTCACATTTCAACTGAGACATGTCTTTGTACACAGACATACGATTATGCACTTTTACAAATTATTGGGAAAAAAGAACTATGATACTAATAAGAAAATTGAAACACTTTTGAATTTGGAGATTCGTGAAAAGAAAAGACAAACACCCCCACACACCCCAAAAACAAAAAAGTATTATGGATTTTGATAGAACTATAAACATTATTTTTTTTATTTCTGCAGCATTCTTTGTGAGTGTATCTTTAGAATAAGCGACATTTATGTTTGAATCGTGAATTGAGGCAAAGTTTATCAATTCCTTTCTTGTTTTTGTTATAAGTCATGACTTTAGAAAGTACTCGAACCCATAGTTGGGAGACATACACATAACATCAAAACTAATAATAATAATAATAATAATAATAATAATAATAATAATAATAATAATTAACATTATAATAATAATAATAATAATAAGAAGAAGAAGAAGAAGAAGAAGAAGAAAAACAACAACAACAAAAATAATAATAATTACAATAATAATATTAATCGTGATACCTTTATTTCCACTAAAAGAAGAGCATTTAAAGGTTATTAATACATGCATCAGTTCTATTTACTTACCATATTCGGACAAAAGTTTGAACTAAATTATTTCCTGTTTGAATCGTTTAAAACATAGTATCGCTAAAAAGCATTTTGTTCTCAATTTTGTTCTACTTTTTTTTGTAAACAAGTAAATCAACATCATGGTTTAGTAATTAAAAAAGTCTTTAACATCTGTATGCCAGCCATTTTTCTGGAAACCATCTTTTAACAAACAAAAGACTTTTACTAACGGCTTATCTAAGCCCAAACTAAATCACTGAGATGTTTGATGCAAAATGGTTGTAACTAATATGCTATAAAAATGAAATAAAGCCATAACGCTTCAAGTTCCTGACAGTGTTTATTGTAAATCGACTCTTGACAATGTCGGAAAAAAAGATCGTTTGCCAAATATACTAACCTGCGACTAAGCGGCGTATCATCATTGATGGCCAAATTCCCTAAACCGGCATTTAAACCTGGAAGTGGTATTTTTTTAACTGACATTGCTGAACCAATTCGATGCTCTGCGGGTTTATATTGGTAGCCATCTTGTCTAGCTCCACGTGCTTCACGTGAATCAGCATACCGTCGATCGTATGACAGTCTCTCAGAGTCAATCTCCCTTCCGTAACAATCATATTCATTGGACCGCTGATATGGCGATCTGGCAAAACCCCGGGCTCCTCGTTCGTCATCGCTGTCACTATCATCGTCATAACGACCGGCTCTGCCTTTTTTCCATTGGTCGAAAGACATTTTAATGTAAATTATAACATTTAAATAAAACGAAATATTAAGTCCATCTCTATAATAAATCTAAATTTCGTTTTCAATTTACGCTTTTGTAAACATAGATCTATGTGACTCAGTCCATTTTCAGAAAATTGGAATTTTGTCGAGGAAAACCTTTCACCAAATTCCAATATTTGGTTTTACATTTTTTCTTGTTTAAACATTATATAAGTACATGTACATGTAAAATCCTCAAACGTCCCGATTACATATTTGTTTATTTTGATATTATCATAAATAAATATTTCAGCACGTACGTAACTGTTTTTGAAAGCGAAAGAGGAAGTTATAACTATATAAGGAATGTCGTAAAAATAAACTTTTACCAATATGAAATTATAAATAAAACGTGTTTTTATTTTTTGCAATAGATAATATTTTCATTTTGAAGATTAAAAATTCATATTAAAAAACAAAATTACAAAATTTAAACTATTTCTGATCTAGTTATTAAATTACTTGACTCAATAGCTATGTCGTTAACTATGGAGGGCGATCGTTGCCAACATTCCAGACATGTAATGTGTTCCTTTAGAAAACTACTTTTGAAAATGCGAACATGTATGTCTAGCATTTTTGATTGCATTCGTGCACAGCAAATGATATGCCTCTTAATCCAATCTTTTAATTGAATGCACCCGCTTTTAAATAACAAGTTTACATGTAAATCTTAACAACTGACCTAACACACATTTACAAGGTTGTATCTACCATTGCATATAATACATAAGCATGTTTACACACGTGTAGATATATATATGTACCTGAAAAACACAAATGAAATGTAAAACTCGAATGCAGAAAATATAATTCAATAAAACGTGTTTCCAGTCGTAGAACTACAACAGTACATTTACACAGTTACATGTTTAAAATGACAAAAGTAGATTCACAAAGTTAAACGATTTTAAGTCATGCATGACGCCCCGCCCCTCTCTGAGTACTTACGATTTTTTATCACGGAAATGTACGGACAGGTATAATACCCGTCGCCTCTCTCCTATTTCTCAATAAAGTGAAGGAAAACACGGCGTCCATTCTAACTTTTTTTATTTCTATAAAAAGTCCAATATAATTTGTATCAAATGAAAGATTACTCCATAAGCTTTCTATGAGTGCCTCGGAAATAAAAATGAATTAAATAGATGTACTGATTTTTTTGTTTGTTTTTTTTTTAGTCTGAAAATAACACTCTCGAATTGGTAAGAAAAACACGGCGTTCCCTCCAAACTTTTTTTTTATTTCGTAATATATTTTGATAATTTTGGATTGAAATAAAAGTGTGATTAATACGATTCATGATATATGATTATATAATGCCTCAAAATAAAAAGGAATTAAATCAAAATGAATTAACTTTTCGTTAAAAAGTTTATCATGTTACTTTCTGTAAAATAGGGAAAATAAGAATCCCTAAAGAACGCTCAAAACGACAAAATTGAGAATGTTGCAGGCCGGTTTGATTGAGCCTGCTCATGGACGGTAATGGAAAGAGCAAATTATCGTCCACGCCCCCTAGCACCGACTTAAGCAAAATTCAACATGAACTGGTACAATTTTGAATTTTGAAACATCCGCAGATGTGTTAATATGGTGATTATCATGGAACCTTCAATTTGACACGTAAGTGCCATACCATGAAAAACGGCATATGATCCCCAAGTAAAAAAACAACAAAACACACTCTGAAATTCAGTAAGAGAAACATGGCGCCCCTTACTTACTTTTTTATTTCTTGGTCAATTTTGATAATTTTAGAATATGATAAGATCATCAAGGAAAGGCGGCGTTGATAATTTTAGACTCAAGTAAAAAATTCTGGAAACAAAGTGATCCCTCGGAAGCATTAATCACAACAAAATTACATAAGAATTGCAGACTCGGTTTGATTGAGTCTGTACATGAGAGATAATGAATAAGTGCAACATCCCTCACGCCCCCTAGCACCGGATTGAGCGGTACTCAATTCTCAACACTTAATAGTGCTTAAGAATCCTTAATGAACTTTCTAGTGATGCCTTAAAAATGAAAATTAATTACGTAGAAGTATCAAAAATTTTGTTTCTAACTTATCGTTGTTTTTTTTCTCTTAAATCCACACTCATATATTCGGAAAAAAATAACGTCGCTTCCTTTAGATACTTTATTCAAAAAGGAAAATAAATATTGAATGAAGTTAAGACCATAAGTTTTGAACAAGTTTATTAAAAATCTGGAAACAAGGTGATCCCTCGGAAGCATTAATCACAACAAAATTACATAAGAATTGCAGATTCGGTTTGATTGAGTCTGCACATGAGGGATAATGAACAAGTGCAACATGCCTCACGCCCCCTAGCACCGGCTTGAACGGTACTCAATTCTCAACACTTAATAGTGCTGGCATCAATGATCCCGAAAGACCAGAAAAATATAACAACACTGAAGTGAAGTACGGGGCAACTTTTTACAGCTGCCTCACGGCACTTGAAACCTGCTGTTGTGAAGTATAAAAATCTGAAAACAAAGTGATCCATCGGAAGCATTAATCACTAAAAAATTACATAAGAATTGCAGACTCGGTTTGATTGAGTCTGTACATGAGGGATAATGAGCAGATGCAAAAAGTTTTTATTCATACTACTGAAAATACCTTATTAAAGATTGTACATATGTGCTACGGATAAGTATTTTCTTGATTTCGGAAAGGAAATCTCGGTGGCCGCTTTAAAATATACTTGCATAGTTTTTGTTGAAAATGAAATGTGTGCCAATACATTTTTCAATGATACCAATAAGAATATTGGGTGGTTTTTTACATTATTAATAAAATTACTCCCTTGAAGTTGGTCATTGTTTCCCCTAAAAATTTCCCAATCGCCGATGTTTCTCAGGAATATATGATAAACAAGATCAACAAGAAAAGGCGGCGCTCAATGAACGCAACCCCACATGACCCAGCAACAAGAACAAGTGGCAAGAAGCCAATCGGACCCAAAACAAAACACAGGACAGGGCACTAGGCAGAGCACGGATAGGCTAATCACTAAAATGATAAATAATTTGTAACTGATAAGAACACGATGTTAAAAATAAGGTAATGCATAAGTTATCTTCATCATAAATGGTAAAATCAGCAATTTTCAAGTGATGTTGCTACTGACAAAACTTTTGTAACAAATGTAACATATATATTTTATGAAAAATGCCGTATGTTGTCCTTCAGTTTTATTTAAAAATATGGGAGAGGCGCCGTTTTATACCTGTCCGCAATAGAAGTTCGTAAATACTCCGAGAGGGGCGGGGCGTTATGCTTGACTTAAAATCGTTTAACTTTGTGAATCTACTTTTGTCATTTTAAACATGTTACTGTGTTAACGTACTCTTGTAGTTCTACAACTGGTAACACGTTTTCTTAAACTCTATTTTCCGTATTCGTGTTTTACGTTTCATTTGTATATTTCAGATCTATAAGTGTGCAAACATGCATATGTATTGCATGCAATGGAAGATACGAACTTGTAAATTTGTTGTCGTTTTAGATGTTAGGTCAGTTGTTACGATATATATGTAAACTTGTTATATAAAGGCGGTAACCTTCAAATAAAAGATTGAATTAAGAGGTTTACAATAAAAATGGTAGGCATACAAGTTCGCATTTTCAAAAGTCATTTTAAAAAGGAACACTTTACATGTCTGGAATTTTGGCAACGAACGCCCTCCATAGTTAACGAGTTGCGTTTACCTGTAAACGGTGTATAATTACGTTTCACAGGTACTTAAAATCTCGCTTACGTCCCTTGAGGTGATTTTAGGTCTTTATCGTTTTATTAGCGACTTGTCTAGCATATTATTGGGCATAAAATACGCGATCAATACTTATCATAGTTTGGTCCGCACAAAGGTTTTATCACATTTTAAAGTGTGTTTGTTTTTTGATAATAAATATTCGCTTAAACTGCATTAATGGTCGTATAGTAAAAACTATTTTTGGAATAGAATGGTCGAAAAACGTTTGTGACGAAGCATAAAATTAGATACATTTTACCTTACTATTTACCGATTCATAACTTAGCTGGATTTATATTTATATATACAAAAATATTTACAAGTTTTATTTAGAGGAGCGTCATATGTTGGATAACGTTTCGCACCTGTGTTTTAAGGATATAATATAAGGTGTATGATAATCCATTTTTGTTATCAAGTTTAAGAGGAATGTTAAGTTTAGATTTTACAAATATATAGGGCGCATGTTGTCAACATTTAAGTGAACAGTTCGTTTAAATGAAATGATATAAATGTCATATGCGACGATACATCATAAACAGTCATTGACATAAACGCTGTCTTTTTAAAGCACTAACAAGACTTTAGATAGAGATATTTTAAAACGTCTGTGTTATATCAAAGTGTAAAGAGACGCTAAAGATAGTGTAAACAAAAAATGGAAGTATAAAATTCAAAAGGGAAACTTGTGACTACATTAAAGATCGTTGTATTGCAAAAGTTTTAGATCAAGTGAAATTTGTAGTCATTAAAAATGTCTTTTTTAAACTGTGCGGGCAAGAATAAGAAAAAGGACTCAAAGAAAGGAAAAGCACCACGTGATCCGAGTCCGGCGTACGGGTACGTATGTTTATAAATTGATATCATTTTATGACCCTCGTGTTATAAATAACTTCATATTATTTAGGGATTTTTGAAACATTAAGTGCAAGCTTGACATATGTAGAGTATAAAAACTGACAGTCACTTTCGCTTTCATGTGAGGCCTTCAGCGAATAAATGTAAAAACAAGACCATATTTTACAACCATCGGCAACACGCATATATATGTTTAACCAAAGTTGATGAAATAACTGTATCTTATATCAACTACTGTGGCTGCTGTTGTTTTTGTTCAATACGAGCATTTATGCCTTTTTATACTTTAGATCAAACTAGATATACCTGGGGATACGTGACAAAAAAAACCCAACAGAATAAATTTAAACAACTAACTTGTGCAAACAAGGACATTGCTTAAATTTATCGATAGTTTTGTCCGATAATCGATACATTTTACAATATGATGATAAATAAGGGAATTACCGGACAAAGACCGTTATAGCACACCTGTTTAGTCACGTGATAGACAATAACTATATTATTGATCGGATCTTGTACACAAAACAATTAGCTGGTCCCAGTTTTAGACTTCCCAGAAACCGTTTTTATCCAGGAAGTAATGTACTTTCGAGTTTTGATTTATTTCAGTGTCCTTAAGAAAGAATACATAAGATTTAAGCAATTGATCGATACGTTTCCACCATATTTTAAACTGGTATCGTTATAGACATATACCATATTCAAATTTGATACTAGTATTTGATAATTGCTACTTGATCTCTTTGTTAATATATTAAATAAACATGTTTTGACTTCATACAAAGCTGATATATATTATGTATACTATAGATGGACAAAATGAATAAAGTGCCATAATATTATATTGAACAGAACTGGCAGTTTTGGTGGTTACCTGACCCGTAAAATGAATGCAGATCCCCATACATAGCTTGTACATTCTTTCGTTCAAATAAGACATAATTATTATGTTAGAATTTCATAGATTTCACTAAATTTCTTTTGATGAACATATTTTGCTCAAAGATGAGCATAGTAATGTATCTTAAAATAGGGTAAATAAATTATGCGATTCTGCCATGAAAGGAAGTTAACATGGAAATAATAAGATCATGCTGACAGTTCTTTTATTATCTTATTATTTCCTTGATCGTTATACAAACATGGGGAAATTATGTTAAGTTAATCACAACTTTTATCTTTAATTTTTATCATGCAAATCATTGCATTTTCTTTATCTTTAATATATCAAACAACGTAGAATCCAGACTTAAAAGGTCTGTATTTACATACTATTTACGTAACTCATTATAGATAAAGTGATATACATACATATAAACGTGTAAATAAAGTTTCGTGAAAATGCTAGCTTGTATCCAAACAACGATCGTATTTAACATTAAGTATTGTATAATTTATGAATTATATTCTAATGAAAACAAACTTGCAAAGTATTTATCAAATCAATATTAAATACATAACATCTGTTAACAAAGAGAAGTTATCATGTCATAAAGTTTGCCTTTGAGGCAGGAAGATTAAGATCATCAGTGATTTTCGAAGCACTGGCCCCTCTCCAATTTTGGTTCGAATCTCAGAACAGTCAGTTAGGTTGAGTTCTTTCGTATGAAGAAGCTAGCCCTTTATATGTTAGGTCTTTCAATGTATTTGCTAGTACCCGAACTTGTATAATATTATATACGATGGGCAAGATGAGCTTTTGATTAAAATGTCTGCCTTGGGTTCGAACTTTTGTTCAGCCATGAATGACACCAGGTATTGTTTATTCAGAGAGCGAACTCGTTGCCGATATCAATATATCGTCACCTTAAAGAAGTGCAGGAACGGGTTAAATCCTATCAAATTCAATGGGAGTAAAACCGTTGCTGCACTAGGGTTACGAAATAAAAACATGAGAAGCATCCTAGATAATCTTCCACGGAGACCAGCTGGAAACGCTTTTTCACAATTGCCTCGTGTGAAAGAAAACAATCATACTGAAATTGCTTTCAAAGTAAAACTACAAAAGATGCTGCACTTTAGTTGTGTAATTTTTTGCCATCCTATGAGACCTGGTTTAAGCCAGTCTAGTATTGGATATACTGTTTAAGCGTTTGTTGGGAATGATAGCGTCGTCAATTCTATCACGGCGTGCAGTTATTTTTTAAAGAACTCAAAGAGTCCAGTTTTGAAAAGTCAATTTCAAACATATTTTATGTGAGCGTGATTAAAAAACCATTTTAAGTAAGTGATATTCGTGTCTCTTTCTTACGTCAACATTTGTATATACATAAAGATACATATATAAAGTAACAATCTAAACAAAATGTTTAAAGTTTAACAATGAGTAAAGGTTGAAGTTCGGTCGAGCGAGGTGTATAACTTTACGAGGGGAATGTATTAGAATTCAATAAATAACACAGATAAAATTTCATTTAACCGAACCAGTTATGTGTATCCAATTTCACTGACAATATTTATAATATTGACACCAGTATGGCCGTAAAAATGTAGATAACGAAGATTTGTATAGCATAATATTCCGCATGCTTGCATGTTTTTAAACATGCACTTTTTCTGAAGATGAACTTAAGATAAAAAGAGATTTAACGTACTACAGTGTTGGAACAGTATCTCTAGAGGCTTGCAGAGGTCATGGTCACAAAGTAGAAAAATATAGTTTTGTTGGCCGATTTTTACATTTTTCTTTCATCATGGTATATAAATCGGTGTGAAGAGATGAATTAGATGTTATAAAGTGCATTTCAGCTGGTGAAAAGACGAGATTTTATCGTTCAATTCAAGCGCTTCTTGCGGTATATACCTAAATATGGTATTTAGTGTGGTGCTGTCACACTCTTTAAAAAAATGAAAAAAAAAATTCTAATAGCGTATGGCGAAAAGAGATAACAGAATCAACCATCACATTTTAAGAAGCGTCATGTATCCTAAAATCCCATACACCTTGCACAATAGCTTGTGTGGAACACTTCATGCATTCACTGAATTATCTAAGGCCCTATTGAAATTTGTATAAATATCATGGAATCCATTCTTTCCACAAAACTAATTCTTAATCATTGTCATACTTAAATACCACCTAAAGAAATGATTCCAGTTATATGTTTTTTTAATTAGTATAAAAGTTTAGCCATGTAATGTAAAATAATAATTCGATTGTTTGAGCAGAGCAGGCATATTTATGACAAACTTGTCACACGTGTGTTTAAAGCGACTGAGAAACTGATTTCATTCCTTTTTCACTAATTTCAATAGTTCAAAGCGGAAATGAAAACAAAAACTTAGACCGGAAGTTATATTTTTATATCAATTTTGAAATTGTCGCTGTAAACAAAGAAATCTGGAAATACATTTCACACGTTGATGCACAGCATCCGGTGAAAACTGTCATAGTGTAATAACTATAACATGTTCAACTAATTGTCAAATTGTATGTAAAGTCAACACTCTTTCCCAAGAAACATTTTTTCTATCCGACATGCGCGCGTGTGCGTGTGTATTCAAGTTCATTTATTCTCGCCACCGGTTGCCCATACGGGCGAGTCTCCCAGAGGAGTACGTATTAGTCATTTTAGATTTTGAAGAATATAGTGCAAGAAACAGAAACAGAAAGATGCCCCAATTCTAAAAGCTTCTTCTGGTTCTTTAGCGTGCCAAATTTTTAAGCACTTATACATAGGACCTCGGTTTAAAGGCTCATCCGAAAGACTGATTAGTGATTTTAGCTGCTCGGGAATCGAACCAACAATGTCGAGATTACGTCTCGCGCTCTAACCGACTTTGCTTTGCGGACATGATCTATTCGACATCAACATACCATAATCACTATGTAAATTGAACAAACAACCTTATTAAAATTGTTTGTACAATAATATTTATTTTAATAACTGCTATTAAATTTTATCAGCACCTGGCCGTCTGCTTTGATTGAAAGACTAGCTTAGTTTCAAAACACTGCAGTTAGTGTAACTATACTTGATGCTGTTTCACGTGTAATCTAACCATTTGGATGAAACTCCATCATGGAAAATAATGGTTTAAAAAAAGCAACAAATAACAGAATTTTGTATGGTTACTCTGAATGAAAAATTAAAGAAGTCAATAACGTACGTATTTTGTGCAGCCAGGTGTTATTTATGGCATTGATATAGGTTAAATTTTATTTACAAGCTTTATATGATGTCGTGACATCTGACATTATAAGTCAGTAGTGCCCCATTATAAAACTTCCCTTTGTAAAAAGATATTGTAGGCATGAAACGAATAGTTTATCTATCCGCCGTGATTTGAAGCTTCTATAGTTGGCCAATTTTACGCACCGAAATTTCATATATTTATAACCTTATCTGATAGCTCATTCAATCGGGTAGAAATGCTAAGAGCTCAAGATAACACAGTCGAGCAAGACTGTTTTGTAAATACAAAATGGATTATTAAATTCAATACAGATATCTTGTATCAAATCGCTTAAGACATGGCCTCCACAAGAAAATGTATTCATAAATCGTAATAATCATGGTACTTGACATCTTTTATCTGCAAAGGTTATATGAAAAAGGCCAATTTCAGAAAAAAGATATCTGAATTTGTATAAACAAGTTTGAAAGATTTGTATTTTTATTTATCATCAGTTTTCGCGGCTGTAAAAAACATTACGCGTATATTTCACTATTTATACCCTATAAGGGCACCCTGATTGGAAAAAAATGTTTTGAACGTAATGATTGTATAAACGTTTCATATAAATTAATGCCAACGCACGAAGTTTAATTTTTGTTCATAACATTGTTGAGTATTTATTTATGTTACTACATTTATTTATTTATTCAGCAAAATGTGCATGCATTATGTTCCTGGTTTGATAAAATGCATTGTATGAATGAATCTATTAATACGATACTTTTGGGTAATCTTGATTATGTGGGTGTCTTGAATTTTATTAGTGTTGAATTACATAACGTGAGTGTTACAGTTTCCACGAGTGTTTAAATGCATTTCGTGAGTGTTATAGTTTCCACGAGTGTTTAAATGCATTACGTGCGTGTTATAGTTTCCACGAGTGTTTAAATGCATTACGTGAGTGTTATAGTTTCCATGTGTTTTTAATTGCATTATGTTAGTGTTAAAGTTTCCATGAGTATGTACTTTAATGGTATGAGTGTTTATTTGCCATGAATGAATGTTACTGTAATACAGTTCTAAACTTTCGATGCAATAACATAATGACTCAAATACATATATTTGTTATTCATGTAAGAGTGGTCCAATTCGTTTTTTTTAATAGCAAAATTCTGTTCTTACTTTTGTTTTATATATAGGTATTTGAAATTGATGAATTACGTTAAGTTACAAGTATTCTGAACATAAATATAGATTATAAATCGAGGTGATTCAGTGACCGGAATAATTTAATGCTTGTCTGTATAACATGTGTATTTGTGTTTATTTTATTACCATCTTGAAAAGTGTTTGATCTTTGTGTAAAGGGTTTAAGCCGCTTTAGCTCCTAGAGCCCTCGATTAGAAAATGGCTTTATATCCCGTGTATTTAATTGCAAATGTTGTGTAACACTTAACCTTTGAAACAGATTTAACACGTATCAAAAGATTTGAGATTAAACTGAAAATTTCGTTAAATGTTGATTTGAGTAAAAGAGCTTGTTTGATTATGAATCACACGGTGACTTTTGTAAACAATTTAACTGTTAATTCTACTGAATTTGTGTATAATGGATTTGCCCTGATATGGAGGTTGGAATCTAAGGGGTTTCAATATTAAGACCGATAGATTGTACGGGAATGCTGGGCTGTCCAGGCTCTATATGGTGACACACGCTATTCACTTCCATTTCCAGCTGAATAGTACTGTACTTCTTGATGATCAAGTGGTGATTATTTTATGATAATTTGACCATTATTGGCATGATAAATGGGCCGGACGCCTGTTGTTTCAGCAAGTTTAAGGGTAAGCAACCGGGGCACGAGGGAGGGATGCTTCCTGTCTATTTATCAGAATGGAAGGAACAAGACCAGACTAAAAATAAATACGAAGTTTGGTCACAATCTACTGGTTCGCATAATTTTAATTCTAGTTTTTTATAAAAGAAAATCCTTTTACAGTAACAACTAAGAGTAACCCATTATTGTTAAACAAATGTTTGTGGGAAATAATAACAAAAATGGTCAATTAAGCTTTATATAAAGCAAACATATGAGCCGCGTCACGACAAAACCAACATAATGGGTTTGCGACCAGCATGGATCCAGACCAGCCTGCGCATCCGCGCAGTCTGATCAGGATGCATGATGTTCATTACAAATAGAGAAACTGATAACGAACAGCATGGATACTGATCAGACTGCGCGGAGGCGCAGGCTGGTCTGGATCCATGCTGGTTGCAAACCCATTATGTTGGTTTTGTCGTGACGCGGCTCATATATATTCTTACTTGTTAGGTGTTAAACTTCAAATAGATAAATTATTGTAGTAGTACAAGTAATATATGGAGTTTTCTATAAAGTAACATTAACACAATGTAGAAAACAACCTATTAAAATCATAATACCATGAATCAGAAAATTGCAACACGATAATGAGTCAGAAATATTCAAATTACTTTAGAAAGTCTCATTTATAATAATATAATTGGTTTCAATGTCAACACTTTTCCTTGCATTTATAGGTAATAGAAATTCAAATAGCGTTCTTAGTGACGTGGGCGACAGATTGCACTATCCGTGCAATATGTCAAGATTAGACTGATTACGTCTAGATGCTTAAACTGAAATCACATAATCAGACTGACAGATATACCCGAATTTAAAGGAACACCAATGAGGTTCAAAACCCTAAAATCACAAAATTATTGAACTTATGACATAACATGAACTTAAAATAGAAAGACATTCAAAAGATAAGTTAGAAATATAGTCAGAAATAAATTGAAAATCGTATTTTTGTGCTATTCTTATCTCGATTTGAGGGAAAAGCGTTCCAACGCTTTTCAATTTAGGTCATTTCTTAAAATGAAAAAAAAAAGTAAATTAGTGACTGATCTGAAATTTTGCACATAAGTTATTGGTCGAGACCCACATCAAATGGAATATTAATCTGAAAAAAATATTTCCAGTCCCAGCATGTAAAAAAAAACTCTGTGGAGTCCCTTTTATAAACTAGGACAACAGCATTTCCGCGGTAATGGCAAAAGGAATAGACACATTTCTTATGAAAACAAGGCTTTTATTATTATATGTGAACAATAACTGGGGTTTACCAATGAAAAACGTGGTCTTTAACGACCGGTGTTTTCCTAAAGCAAACTATACATGTATTTGTGCTAGATTCACATTTATTTCAAAGAAAAAATGTAATGCGAATCATCAGTGAACACAGGTTTTGGTGAATGTTACACACATTTTGGATAAATAGTCTCTTAATACAACAAATTTGCATACAACAGGTTTCACTGTAGTTACACAATATTCAAAACAGAATGTCGCCTTAATTTAAACCAATGCATGTTAACATGAATCTATGCATAGAAAATTACAGCTTTAATGTTTTGCAGCTATTTAAATTTGTAAGATACGATGTTGATTGTTTTGAAAGTTTGCCAACAGTTTGGTCATTAAAGGTTTTTATAAAGAGCTATAAACATTTTATGAAGCAAATGTAGCGAAAGATGAAATAGGTTTTGTAGTAAACACAGTTTACCTGTAATAAAGTATACACTTTCATTCATGAGACGAAAACAGTTCAAGGTTCATTAGCTATAAATATATGTATTTAAAGTTTTGAGAAGCCCTTCTTGTACACCGTATATTTCGTGTGTTAGAGCACGATTGTATATATGGGGACATCGTTATACCCAGAATTCGAGAAAAAAGGTGTCTCCATCAGGTCAGAGGGCAGGCAAAATATTTTCTATAATAAGGAATTTGTTATTTGTACAGATCTACTAATATAATATATTATAATCATTATATAAATAATTATACCATCAAGCAAAAAAAAGTTTCATCATGACGTGAGCTGAAATATATTTGATTTTACGACATATGCCATATGTCAACTAAGATAATATTTACATAATCATCAATACTGACATATGGTCAAGTATTTATATTAGTCACGTGATTCGTCCACTGTTTTGTATTAAAATTGCTCCTGAGGTGAAATATGTGAGCAAGATGAAATATCTGATATTAATTTAGATAAAGTAGTTAAACGCTTAAAAAATAAGAAGAAAATTACATTTGCCACGTTTTCATGTCAACTTTTTTGAGCTTTGAAATAACTAATGATTATGTTAACAAAGAGCTGTCGTTTTAGTAGCATTTGCAGAAGATATGAATTAAATGTCCCATTCATTTACTATGATGAAACACTTGACTTATTATTATATTATACTTAAACAACAATAACAACAACAACAAAAACAACAATATTGACGAGGACCATACGACGACGACGTCAACAACAACAACAACAATAGACAATTGTTTGAATGACAGTGCTACAATTAGTTCCAGGTTATATTGCGACACAGCTTTTTGGCGATATATAAGCTTTCATTTTATAAAAGCAATGCAAAAATTATGATTTATAAGTTACTTAATTAATGCACTTATTTCACAAAACTTTCTCTTCATAATATACTTGTATTCATACGCAACAATACCGTGAAAATCTATGAAATTGACAGATTGCATTGTGGGAAACCAAGAATGTAGTTCGTCTTAATAAATAAAACTGCGGTTTCTTCTTCAATGGTTTTATACAAAAGTAAATCAAATCATGTGAAACGAAATCATACGAACTTTGTACATTGATGAACATTTAACACCGCATTTTTGTATCATTTTATGAGTTTTTTACTTATAGATAATGCAATTTTTTTTACAGGAAACTTATGACATTTTTAACACCCACTTATAAGAATAATTATCTATTTGGAAATATAACACTTCTGTAACTTCTGCAAAGCTAATAAAACAAACCAAGGTAGACCACGGTAGTTTTTTTTAGATTTAACGTGTCATTCTGTAACAACCTTCAAATAATTCCGTTTTACATACATGTGTATTCATTCAAACGTTTAAGATTGTTACCCAGCTAAAACAATTACCCGATGTCAGCGATTTCGAAAAATCAACGCCACTAATGTAGACCTTAATCAGCCTAAAAAGCATAGTAGCCGGTTGACTGATTGATAAAGTACATATTTTGACTTTGAAATCCCCAACGTTGACGATGGACTGTACCAAACTTTAAAAAAGCAGTGTAAATACGCAAATTTACCTGTGAAATATTTTGTCAAGTTAAAAAAAACAAAACCCTAGTAGAGAAAAGTGACAGATAGACACAGACAGACATAGACGGAGACGATCAATTAATCTTTTAGATCATCTGTTATAAGAAAACGTAACACGTTGTAATTAACGTAATAATTAGATTACATTTTAGACGTGACATTTATCCCCCTGGGGGCGAATGATGTGTCAGTATGTGTTTAATTAAAACATCTCTAACTCTCTACCTCATTTGATGTGTAACAACCATCTGTAAAAAGAGAGCGATGTGAGCAACACCTTAGATATCTCAAATAAACCCCGACCCGACCGACACATCATCCGGGCGCCAGGCTTAATGTGACATTATGATAACTAAAACGATTTTGTTAAATCAATATATACATTATCCTTATTAGTCAAGGTGGATGACACACAATCATTGCCCATGGCGACCGTAAGTTCGAATCGTACAAAGTACGTTTATAGAATGTCTGCAAATGTGGAGTTTTTCCAAGCTAATCCTTGAGTACAATGTAACTTATACCGTTATAGCTTTACGCTGCACTACCGTTCCACTGTAAAAGTTTGTTTGTATCCCCAGATTAGCAGGGAAAAACAAAAATATTCTTATTTTCGAAGTTTTGGGCCAGTTGGTTATTACACGGAAAAAGTACACAACTAGTAAAGTTGAAAAGGCGATAAACTCATATTTCCATTAGTCCAACGAATTAAAGACAAACGAGTCTGGTTTTCGTCCTGACTAAAATTTAGGAAACCTAACGATATATTTACAATGTTCAGCTTCAGTCTTTACAAATAAACAAGTTGAAAACATTATGGAATTCAGTAAAAGGTGTAAATTGTTGCATGGCTTTGCATATAATATCATTATTTGCGTTATACATAGTGTATGTAAGCTTTGCGCTATAAGCGCGTCAATGGAAACTAATTGTGGTTATGTGATAAGTAGAATATTATATTCGTGTAGATCCTGCGTTCAATAAATTCAGTATTGAACCTACACTCATTCAATATCCTCTATGTGTGTATAATCACGAGAGAGGGTAATATACATGTAATGTGCAAATACCAATGTTTGTAAAAGTTTCTGGCATACAATGCTTTACTTTTTACAGTATTATCTTACTGACTTTCACTGCAAAGTACATACATGTATACATAAAACATCTGCGGTAAAACATTCCCTATTTCTTAAACAACAACAACAACAACAGCAAAAAAACCCCGCAATAAACCAAAAAAAAAAAGAAAAAAAAAAGAAAAACAACAAAAAACCTATTTATTTCTTTAATACAGGCCCCTTACATCATCTTGTTATATAGTTTGACAGGGTAGAAATCTGCCAACTTATTTTCTGAACACAATGAAATTTACACAAAATATTGATAATTTTCAGCGCAGCAAAGGAATTAACTGAAGACGCCACAATAGTGCCAAGACTGAATGATCGCCTTAAGGAGTATGAGGAGAAATTCCGCAAACTCGGAGAGGATCTTAAAGACGAGAAGGAGAAAGTTAGAAAATTTGAACAACAGGTCACTGATCTTAAGGCTCAGCTTAAAGCTAAAGTAAAGGAAGATTCTAATAAAGTCACTGAAGTAGCTGTAACGTCTTCTAATAAACTGTAAGTTTCGTTACAGATGATTGACAATTAAGAATTTACATTTAAATTGATATTTTTAAAAGAAAACATTAATATAATAAATAACAACAAGATAAAAAACGTAATAATTATGTTCATCTATCTATGACCATGTCCGTCCGGTTCTATCTTAGAGCATCAAGATTTGTATTTGCTGGTTCGATCCTTGAGCGAGGCAAAATTTCTACGTGACAAATTGATCTCGGGTATTTGAGCCTTATGGTCATTTGTATCTCAATCGCTCACGTGGTACTAGGAGTGTGTTATTTTCATAGATATTTGTAATTCATGTACAGGTTAGTTATCCAGGAAAACTGGTAAGATATGCCGACCTCTGAGTTATGACAAAATGTGTGATCGGCGTAAAGAACAGAAAAATAAAACACAAATACAGTAAACGTTTTCAAAATCTTACATATTAAATTGAAATTTACCTCCATTTATTTAACTTTTGCATATTTACGTTTATGGACGAACATAGTTCGTCAGAAAGAGTATTTTAAAAGAAGCATTATGTTGCATCGTTTTTCTTCCAGTATAGTCAGTATTGTTATTCTGTGAAGCGAAACAGTTATCATTTTAACGAAATGCTTCATTAGATATTCTTTAATTTGTTTTTATCATTCCATTTTACAAATATACATGTATATGATATTTGTCACTCTATGGTTTTACTTATATCTTCCATCGACGTCAGTTGTATACCTTTATCTTAAAACTAGACTTGACGAAGAAAAAGGTGGCCTTGCAGAACAGCTTCAATCTCTGAAGAAAGAGTTTGAAAACGAAAAGAAAAAAGGCGAAGAAGAAATAAACAAAGTATCCGAGGATTTAAAGAAAGCAAATAAGGCACTTGAAACGGAAAGAAACACTGGAGAAGCGAAACTGAAGAAGTTGGAAAATGAGCTGAAGCAGGCAAAAGAGGAAATCGAGTTGGAGAAACGCGATAGAGTAAAAATTGAAGAAGAGAAGGAAAAGTAAGTAAACGTGAAAACGTGATATTATCTTATCAAGTGTTAAATTAATAAAAACATTAATGCAATTATGTTTTAATACAATATACATGTATAGTTATAATATTATCAAACCTTGGGAGAAAAGGAAACATATATTTAAATTCGAGTAATTTGCTGTAATTGTTTAAAATAAATCCACATCAAGAATCGAAATAAAACATTATGTATGCCTTTTATGAAACGACAATGAAATAGTCTTTTACATTATGTATTTTTATAGGAAGATAAAGATAATAGCACTTATATATTTTTTTAAACTTTAGATGCAAACGTGAAAAAGATACAGCTGAAAATAAGCTTGCGCACACAAATAAAGAACTAGAAATTGCCAAAAAAGAAAGTCATATACCGAGAAGTCCTACAAGGTTGGTATCTTTGATAGGAGGTGCTAGGGGACGTGGACGGTAGTTTTCACTTGGCAGTACCGTTCATGAACAGGTTCAATCAAACCGACTTTGCAACATTTTCAATTTTTCCGCATTCGACTTTCTTTTCTTGTTATACTCTGTCTACCTCGCAAATGGCCACATCTTTGTTTTTATTACGTATTACTGTTTTGTCCGGTTTATTTACTGCCACATTTTGTTTGTCTGTATCTGCGACGTTCCCTTATTTAACAATTACCCGGTTCAAGGGGTGATCCTGATTCTTCTATCTGCTCAGTGTACAGCAAAGATACATTGTTCCTGGTTGTTTAGATATTGTCCAAATATCATTTTATATGGTTAGCAAGGGATTTTTACTGTGGGTAAATTTGCTAGACCAGCGTTTAACCACTGGACCTTAAATTCGCTTCTTTACTGCTTACTTCTGTCCTACGAAATCTTAAATATTTAAAAAAAAATTAGATTACTTAGTATAGATAAGACATGCATTAAAATAATCACAGGCTATTTTACACACTGTTATTTATATAGCGTATGGAATATCAAAGTATAGCGCATATTTTCTTTGTTCTTATAAAGGGCCCCGTCTGATGAATGGAAGGCAAAAATAGAAAACGCGGAAGAAGAATTAAAGAAAGAGAGGGACCTGAGACTGGAAAAAGAGAGAGAAAATAGCAGGTATTAAAGTTACTCTAAGGTCATACAGTCTAGCCTGTCACCATTTTAACTATTGAAATTCTATCACATCCATTCGATAAAATAATTTTTACTTTACTTCGAAAAATTCAGTGTTGGATTTTTTTCCTGGTCCTTTGGGATCATTGATTCCAGCACTATTAAGTGTTGCAAATTGAGTACCGCTCAAGTCGTGAGGGATGCTTTGACTTTTTCATTATCCCTCGTGTACAGACTCAATCAAACCGAGTCTGCAATTATTATGTAATTTTGTTGTTATTGATGCTTCCGAGGGATTACTCTTTCTACTAGAGTTTTTCTCTCGTATTCACTAAAGTTCAAGTGATGTAATACGGATGTTTAAATAAGAATGAATTAAGGGAAACATTTTTTTTTCATGCAAAACTGAAAGATATTTCAAAGTAAATGACCCGTTGTTTCATATGGAAGATAAAGATATACTCTGTTTGATCCGAAAACATTCAGAAAATATGTCAAGTGGGGGGACTCCATACGTTTAAATTATATCGGCCAGTCAACCCCGTTATAACATAAATTATACCATACCTGTATTATTCAGATTGCTTAGTGATAAAGAGATACTCCAAAAGGAGAAAGAGGAACTTCAGAATGAAGTTGAAAGAATTAAAGCTGCAAAAGATGAAGAACTGGAAAAGTGAGAAAATGCTTTTGTTTTATTATACAAACCCCGTGTAAAACTACCTTCTTCGTACTTTTCGAAACAAATTTATGATGCTAGGAGCATTACGTACTATACACCTATGCTCACTGTTTTTGTTGTTTGTTATTTTTGGCCAAGATTTTGTGTCTTGGAGACTAGAAATACCCTTAAAATTGTTCTTACTTTTATTATCAAAGTTAATAAAGGTGTACAAAAAGTATATCTAGATGGATGGAAAAAATAAATCCGAGTTTCTCAAGAAAATAAATGCTCAAAATTCTTTATCATTGTAATCTGAAAGTTCTAGAAAATCGTTTCAATTAAAAACATTTTGAATGATGCATCAAATTACATCTTATGGGGGAAGCAAAACAAATAAATTGTGATAATTGACTATTAACTTCACCAAGTAGCTTGAGCATATGGTCTTAACACACATTCATGTATAATATCATCTGAGAAACAAAAACTTTTGTCTATTTAGCCAAAGAAAAGACTTGGAAATGAACTATAAGAATGATACACAGAGATTAGAACAGATGATCACAGACATGAAGGAATCTTTGAAGCAAGCAGAAGACACAAAAGAGAAACTGCTCGTTAGGTATCTTCTGCATTATTTACCTTTAAATTTTGTATATATTTACCGGCCTTTGAATTAAGAAAAGTCCAATTAAGGGATCTTCATATGAAAAGACAAAATGGAAACTACTAACAGTATATAGACTGCAGTGAGTGCAGACTGACCTGTCTTTATACCGGATGTAAAGGCGGAAAACTTCCGGTTCTAGTACGTTCAGAGCTATATTGTGAAACTTGTAACAGTTTCCGGATATTGAGCAACTATCTGAGTTAATACATTCATTTGCTTAACAATCAATAGCATAGTCACTTAAATAGATAAAATCGTGTAATTAAAAAACAACAAACAGACCGTTGATATTTTAATAAGCATTTCTAGTCATATATAAATGTCATGATGCCGTAAAAGCTTCGGAACAAATTCTGCCAATTAAGATTATTTTATGATTATCAGGTATAATTAATAACTTAGCTATTTTTTGTTTGTTTAAGGTTAAGTACACAAACAGCTGCTCATGTTTTAGACAACAATCCGAACGTTTCTGACCTTAGCGATCCAAACCGACCACAGAAATTAGGCGAACATCTCTCTCAGATATACGACGACCAATGGACAGACGCCACTGAAGGTCTCGAAAAACTTGGCAAAAATGAGGAAGATATACTGCAGACGTTACTAGACATCCTTGTTGTAAGTTCATTAATGAGCCGTGCCATGACAAAACCAACATAATGTGTTTGCGACCAGCATGGATCCAGACCAGCCTGCGCATCCGAGCAGTCTGATCAGGATCCATGCTGTTCGCTTACCAACCCTATTACAAGTAGAGAAACTGATAGCAAACAGCATGGATTCTGATCAGACTGCGCGGATGCGCAGGCTGGTCTGGATCCATGCTTGTCGTAAACACATTATGTTGGTTTTGTCATGGCACGGCTCATATATGAAAGGAAGAAACTCTAAAGCTTTTAAAAAATAGACACTATAGAGTCTGTAAAAGTTAATGTTAAGTAACTGTTAATTTTAAAACATCATAGTACAAAAAACATAACATATAATTATAACTTATAGGACTCTTTCAATATGCTCAGAAGGGAGACAGTTAGATTAATGGACCTACAATTCATGAGTTCAAGATCTGCATGAATTTCATGTTTTCAATGTTTATTGGTTGGTTGATGCCAAATGATGTTATTTGTCCTCCGCTGTTACTACAAATGTTTCAAAAGAAGATATTATATGGCAGTACTGCTCCAGAAACAGAACACTCGATCTATTACCAGTTAGTAGGAATGTATCTGAACTGAACAAAATGAATCACACATTTTTTATGACAATCATATCATGGTGTGTATATAAAATTTATTAACACTTTGTGTCTTCTTTTGATGATGAATTAATGCTATTCTATTTTAACAGGCTATTTATAACCACTGCAAAGAATCAGCCGAGAATCAGTTAGCTCGTATAGATGAGGATTTGTTCTTACCTCCCCTAGAAAATTCCCCTACAAATAACGCCGACACAAATGGTACAGAACATCTTAGGAGCCCAACTTCTTCCAAACATTCAATGTCAAAGGTAACTTCTGAGCTCTGCGTGTGTATTGTGCTCATGTAGACATGTTTGTTGGGATATTTTGAGTGAGTTTCGGAGACTGACTTAACTGTGTTGTAGTAATAAGAAAAAGGGGATATTGATAATATTTTTTGATTTTTTTTCATTGTGGTAAATGATAGAATTGAATTGAATATTTTGAACAGCTTCGTAGATAACGTTTAGCTTCATGGGTTTCGCGTGCTCATTAAAATGAACCAATAGTAATACGGTGTTCTCTGGCTTCTGCACCTGCTTTTCCCCTCTTTGTTTCTTTTTGAAATAATATTTTATGGTACTGTAACCAGAACTTATCTTATTAACAGAAGTGAATTAAATTGTATAAGGTTTTAATGTTTATGTTACTATTTTTAGTTTCATCAATATTAATATGTACATTATTTTGTCGTTGCGCAGGTAACAGATACATTTTCATGATTCAACATTTAAACGTCAACAACTCCATGCAAAGGCTTAGTAGCTGATACGTTTGTTTCTGGTTCAAAGTTGTCCAAAAAGAGAAAATCATTTTAACCATAGTTATTGATATTTTTTTCTCTCCAAAATATCCAAATTCTAATGGACTTTTACAAGGATATGCAATAAAATGATTATGATTTTATATAACTCAACAAAACAAAGCACTTGAAACAAACGTATCCATCAATTAGTGGTGATAAAGTTTAGGCAGCTGATAAAAATAATAAAATCTACAAATCTAAATATTTAAAAAGAGCAATATGTTTCACATTCAAACAAATTTATAAATGTAAACTTACTAATGAAAATCTTACTAATTTTAAATTGAATTTATAACAAATTGATAAAAATGTCTTTAAAAATGGGATTTTTTTTTTACAAATTTTCAGCTGTTTAAGCAATATCACTTTTTAGTTTTCCTTTCAAATTGATTGACCTATTGTTTTACCTTTGTTTCTTAACCCTGTATAGATTCCACGGTTTACATCCCACAAGGGCAGTAGACCCGCCCTTCCAAACATTTCCACGGAGAAAAAGACAGTTGTAAGTGACATATTTAATCAATCGGTCATTGATAAGTTTAGCATATACGCTGACACGACATTTACCGGTCTTTGATGTAATTGAATGATTTAAGAACTTTTTTTTTTTAAAAAGAATTCATTAAGCAATGTCTAAACAGTAAATTTATGTAAATAATTAGGTTCAATGTCGATTGATAAGATCAAAGTATTGTCGTTTGTAAAGGTAGCATCTAAAATCGGTATTTAAATAATAACAGCAAAAAAAAAAAAAACAAAAAAAAAACAACAACAACAACAAAACCAACGTAAGAAGTATATGCTGAACCCTTACTATGACCGCCAGGTGTCTACATACATATATTATACATGTACTTTTGTTAACTTTCCTCCAAAAGTCATTTTGACTTTATGTATCATTTCCTAATTCATCCTCATTAAATAAATTGTAAAAGCCTACAAGTATATGCTCCATCCGAACACTGACCTTCATTTGTATATAATCATGTACATTTCTAATTTTCTTTTCAATTATCTTCAGCTAGAAATAAAAAACGATCTCAAATAGAAATTCAAAATATTAAGTGATATTGAAGCAAAAAGTCCAAAAAAACAATCAGCATATATTCCGCCACATTCCGTCGGTATAACTTTAAGCTAGAACATATAATTAGTTGTTTTTTTGCTATAAAGCGTCGATATAAAAGATATGAAACATTATGTTTTTTCTTTTCGGAATGTGACGGAATATGCCGATATTATACGAGATATTTTGTTTTGTGACAAGTCAAACACAAAACTATTTGCACGTTTGTTTAAGAACTTTTACTCACCATGGAAACGGATTTTTTGTGTGCTTAGATTTTTTCTGTTGTGATTCTTTCTCTTGCTTGTTCCTGCATTCGTAAAAATAACACTTTACTTTATGGTTTATTTGATTATTTTATTTTCATTTTTGCTTATTCCGTATTTAATACAACATATCAGGTCTTGGGTGCTAGATATTTAAAGTTAAATTATACGAACATAAAAAACAAACGTGAAATAAGCAGATGAGCTATTGACGGCAAATGCTTATGAATTCCAAACATGCATTATTTTATTTCTCGAAAGCTTTCTTATTTGAAATGTTTTATTAAGTTACAGTTTTCGAAACGGTAAAATATTGTCCATATAGCTGAACCGTCTTCTTCGGGTTTAACCATATTAAAGTTGCAGTGATTTAGTATTTTAAACTGAAAATAAAATACCTCTTTGTTATCGTTTTATGACAAGTAATTTCACATTCATTGCCGGTTGCCGCTTTCTTATTGCGATAAACACTTAATATTCTGTGATTCCGTTATCAAAACACATGCACAGGTTTTCCCTATCTTCAGAGAAAAAATCGAATTCATTTCTGATGCTTAATGCGCCTTTATTAATTATACATTTTCCCTCTTGCATATTTAACCTTTAACCTGCTGAATTTGTGAAACAGGTTTGCCGTTTTTTGAATTCAGAGAAATCTTTTGAAATATAAATAGAAAATTTCAATATCAAAATACAAAACTTACTACCAGCAGTATAGAGCCTGGTCAGACTTCAGACTTTATCGGTTGGCCTGAATCTATACAAACGGCAAAGGCAAATCATTTTCTATTCATGCAGGTTGAGAGCAATGGTTTGACGCTTTGTATAAAAGCAACGCTTGCAATTAGATCCAGCATTAAATTTTTGTGATAATAACTGTTAAGTTGCTCAAAACAATAACAACAACACAAATACATTTTACATTATACCGCAATATTTCAAGCGAGTCAACAATTATTTGTGTTACTAGGCAACTTAAAACCTCAAATTTAAGAAAAATATATGTCTTTTAAACACATTACTACCATAATGACACTTTTGATAATTGAAAAACCCCCATAGTTGTGTCGTATCTATAATGACTTGCATGTAACTTGTACTATTTCTGGCGATATACATTAATTATTACACTAATACCAAACATGTAAAAAATATTAAAAAATATTAAAATGATGTAACTTGTATCTATATCTCTAACCACAATAACCTATTCCTAATACAGGAAAATGATCATACTGATTCCCGGGAAAAAGATAAACCAAAACGTTCCCTTTCCACCAGTCAGGTGAGTAGTCTCCCTTTGCCTGATCAAATATAATGTCTAATTTTTTAAATTTGTTTCGTTGTAAAGACTATTACTATTAAAGCGATGCATTGAGTTAAATGCTTTAAGCTACTGAAGGACGACCGTGCATTCATCCAGACGCTTGGATAAAAATCCCTATTTTGCAAGCGTCCAAAGAACGAAATTTTCATACGAGTCAAAATGTCTTTAATTATAAGACAATTTGTACATTACTACTTCTACTACTAACATTACTTTTAATCATTATTAATTATTATTTCATTGGCTTGGGTTTAATCTAATTTTTGTTAAGTTGCATTTTATTTTCATTGGATGAACGGATATTTTGCTTTAAATGCATTTTCAGTTCAAACGCATCTTTTGTTCTTTTCTTGCACTTCTACAACGCATCTAGATGAGTATTCTTTATATTGATTCGAACACAAGTATATGAATAATTTGTTTTCATGATAAGGTGAAAGGAGAAAAAGTACCAGAAATTCCAACTGAGATAAGAAAAGGTATAAAGGAATACAGGAAGAAAGTGACGAAACAGGTTTGGCCTGTTATAGAAAAGGTAGGTCAAAATTAGATTAAGAGATTGACTCATTTTCTTTCCAAATTTACATGTTTATCTATTTCGTTTGTGACATTTTGACTATTGAGTATAGCTAAGTTTATAGCACCGTTTAAGTATACCAAATTTTGACACAATTTTTGCTTCACGATCCCTCCGCCAAATCGTCTTGCCAATACATTAAACATGTCAGTTATAACAGTTGTTTATACAGGCAGTGAATATGTACAGTGTAACCTCTACATAGCGGCCTTCTATATATTGCAATACCCTCTTTACAAGAACGGTGTCAAATATTCATTAATTAAGAGATTACAAAAAATTCAGTATCTCTACAGTAACACCTCTCAGGGACAACCAAAAAATCTACGCGTCCCAAAGGGTGTTGCTCTTCAAGAGTTTTACTGTAAATTTTACTTTACAGCAAATCAATTAAAAATTCTGCCTATAAAAAAAATTTCTTTAACAAATAAAAATGAAATTGTTTAATCTAATAAATTTATTATGTGTACAGTACTGCTCTTTAAAAATTCAGTATTGTTACAATTGTTCAAGTGCTTAAATCATCACAAATATTTGAGGAGTTCATGTATATTATGTGTGGTAAATCTTTCAGGAGGTGATGACTAAACTTCGCAAAAATGATCTCTTTGGCGAAGCTGTTGTAGAGGCATGCACTAAGTATATATCGAAATGTGTTGAAGTCTGTTGGTTAATGCGAGTACAGGATCCACCTGTTACATTGTACTGGAATGTCCCGGATGATAGATCGTTTAACTCCGATGTTTACCGAGCGTATACGAAAAGTGGCACCCATGTTGAGTATGTCGTCTGGCCTGCAATGTACTTGCACGAAGACGGGCCACTCCTTATGAAAGGCGTGGCGCAGGGACAAAAAGTATAAAACAATATAATATGCATCAAATACCAAAAAAAACCAACCACTGTATCGAAAATGAGAAAGTGTTCTATTGTGATTTATTGAAAAGGGTTCTTATTAAATGTGACGTCATTACATATCAATGACGTCATTTTTTAAGTCCAGGGGGTACATCGAAGATTTTTCAATAACGGATCAAGATTTGAAGACAATGACAACTTAGGGGAATTCGTTGGCAATTGTAATTGTTTATTTGTGTGTACAAAAATTGATTTGTACAACAGAAACTGTCTTACATTTAAATGGACGTTACCAATATGAAAGAGAGTTTGTCAATGGAATTGTGTCCCGGTTACAGGTAAATTAACATAATGATGTAGATAATTATGATGATAACTTTATAAAATTCCTGTTTTATTAAGACCTGTCAATCACCTGGCCGTATGCAATATAGAATATATATACGATTATTTTTAGAAGCATCTTTAAATGATACACTAATTAAGTATTACTTTTAGCTAGTTGTTGAGATACATCAATCTGGGAATGTTATACATCGAAGCTTTTATTCTAGAATGGTTTTTACTGTGCAATATCATCCGATGTCTCTAACTATGCAGCCTCGTTTTGGTTAAAGTATGTTTATGATAATATAATGTTTTTGATGAACAGGTACATTTTAATAATGTAAATATGATAGTTGGTAAAATGTCAGTTCACTTAAATATCGCTTGAATAAATGCAGTTTGACAACGAAAATGCATTTTGTAAATAGATTGATTATGCTTAAGCCCTGCATTTGCATAGCTTTACTAGTGGTTCATAAAAAAACATGTAATCATTGGCTAAAATTTCCTGAATGATATCAAAGGATTGCTGAAGGGTCCATAGATAAAATACACTCAATCTTCGGCTAATTATTTATGAATATTGTGGCTAATTATTTATTCATAATATGCCTTCAATCCAGTGAGTAGTTAATGTATATCTACGCTGCATTCTTGCTATTGCTAATGAGTTATATATCACAGCCCGACATTTGATTCATTAAACTTGTGCCATTTCATTTAGCGCCGGTTACCGAGGGGCCAATTTCTATCACATTTTGACGTTTGGGTAAATGTTTTGACTACTTGATATAGAAAAACATTAGTTCTTATTTTATATCTTCCCTTATTTTACTCAGGAGTCTGTAAACTAATATTTTAACAATGTGATTTTACCGATTTACCGTCAGCCTGTTGCAACCAAAAGCGACGAACCTTAGAGCTAGGCCAGCCTGCATTTAGTCTGAAAAGGCTCGATACTGTTGGCAGCTCAGGTTTTGTTTTAGTATTTGAATGGACTGTTCCAGAGTCAAAACAGGGAAAGTCCATTAATAATCAGGTTTATAAAAAAAAATATTATATTTGGAAACTTACCACATATTAAATAAGCATCGATATGACATTGTGATCATGAGATAGTGACGAAACTCGCCGAATGTTAACGAATGTTTCCGAACAATAATGGCTGCACCCATTTTAGTTTTGAAAGAAGATAAGCATTGCAAATAATGTGGTTTTTAGCCTCTGTATATAATATGTATTATTAAAATATTTGAATATTTTTCTTTTATAATTTTTTTTATTATATGATTTGAAAATTATCTTTTATTTTAACATATCCTATTCCTATATCGCCGAATCAAAATAAATATATTTATACATGTACTATTATTGTGCTAAACGTATGATATTCGCTTCGAATACATTCCGATAATTGAATTGAAATACCATATAAAATGACGTCATTATGTAAATATATCAATTTGCATTTATGTTTTTATTCATATAACTTGCTTGTTATAATATAACACTATTTGTAATAAAGAATGAGTAATATTGCCGAGTGTTTATTTTTGTTGAGCACTATCATTTCTTTTCCAATCATGGTTGGTTTAAAGGCTGTTTTTAGTAAGGTTTTGCGTCGCACCAACCAAGAAGAGGTCATATGCCTTGTTTTCCGCTTAACTGGTAAAGGATCTCAGGTGCCCCCCTCTGTACATTAGTTCAGACACGAACGAGCACCTGGGTAGAACCACTGACTTTCCGTAAGGTAGCTATAATCCATAGTTTTGGGCGGGTTTCGAACTGGTGAGGTGCAAGTGATTTGAAGCCAACGACATTAACCACTCGGGCACGGACGCCCCTAGTGAATATTAAGTAAAAGTTTTAAAGCTGCACAATCATGCAGTTAATTTTAAATACATTTGATCATTTCTATAAAAGCGATTTTACAAAGAGATCTATAACTTATCATACATTTACACAAAAAAGATGTTTTTTTTTTAAATCTTCCTTAACAAAAATACCAGTGTTATAAAGTGATGCTTACAATTTTACACATCCGCAGCTATTTTTTCATAGGAATCTATAAAAAATCGTTTTAAGTCGAGATTTTCACTATAGAAACTATTCTTCTGCCTCTAACATAGAGTCAATATTGGATTCATACCAATCAGGTCACACCAACACTAAACATTTTTTGTTTTGATCTTCAATCTTCATTGGCTGAAAATACCTCAGACGATACCATATAATAGTTATTGTGTGATGGTTAAAGTGGTTATAAAACCGAGCACGATAAGTGGGTGGGGTTCGAAAATTGTAGAGAAGTTATAGTTGTTAAAGTGTCCACCACCCGATCCAGGTGTCATGGGTTCCTGCTGTGCTAGTGCCACAATCAGGTCAACTGATTTCACAGCTGTAGTTGATAATGGAAAGTTCAAAAAAAAGGAAAAAGGTGACAAAATCCAGGGATAAATACTTTTATTCAACAAACAGGCTAAATAAAACATATTTAACATAAGAATCCTTTCAAATTGATTGTGTATGATATTTATTACTTTTAAAGCGACATTATGCCTATTCTTTCGCTGTCAAGTTGAGCTAAATTAGCTTCATATTAAGAGCCACCGCCGGGCGGTGGCAACACTCGACATTTTAATTTTTTTCTAAAATCAAACATATAATCTTTAAAAAAAAACAAAATAAAGAAGAACAAAAATATGATAATTCAACTAAAATAATAAGTAATAATTTGATCTTGACGGTCAAGGTCAGTTAAAGCTCAAAGCCGAGGTTAGTTCAACCGTTAAAAAGGTCTTGTCCAACAGGTTGTTTTGTCTAAGTTTGATGGTAATCCATTGATTAATCACCAAGTTACAGCCACTTATAGCGATAATCTGTGAAAATTCAATAATTTGACCTTCAAAGTCAATGTCATATATGAGTCAATGCCAATTTTAGATTATATATACATTAAGGTCCTGACATAAAGGATGTTGTGGCTGAATATGAAGTATCCATTTATAAATAACAAAGTTATAGCCTGTTACAGAAAAGAACAAGAAAACATTATTTACTTGACTTTGATGGTCAAGGTCAATTAAAGTTCAAGGTAACATTTAAATTATTCAATATGTTTGTTTTGATGCAAGTCTTCTTTTTACCAAGTATAAATCAAATCCGTTCATAAATAACAACAAAATTATGACAATTTAACCAAAATTAAGTGGGTTTATTTTCTTTATTAAATAAAGCGTTTTAATTTAGCGGGTTATTAATGCATGACCGTATCAACACTCGTCTAAGCGTGTATAAAACAGGTTTAGAAGTTTACACCGTTATCTCTGTCACGTGAATTCCGTGTGTAGAATCCTACAGCTTTAGTAAATCACTTCTAGCTTAAATTCCAACGTGGTAACATCGTTCATTAAAACCCACAGCCGATGTTTATATAGCAGCTGATATGGTTTAAAATGCCGAATACCGTCATCTAACATTCAGATAAGTATTTTATTTGCCATAATTGTTTTTTTTTAACAGTTAGAGATTGTATTCTACGATTTTAAGTTCTACCTCTCATGTACATTGTATTTCATAGTTAGTGAGTTCGCTACCTTTGTTCTCTACCTTGCCTTAATTAAATAAATCAGTTAGCTTTAGTATTATACAATATAAAAGTGCATGATTTATTTAGTTTCCGACTGTTTAATACATTTGAATATTCTTTTACTTTTTGAAAACCCAATTTTCTAGTTATCTTGACACATCAGCACGAACACGTGCCATCAGCACGAACACGTGCTTGGTTTCTCCTAAACAGATAGTGATTCAACATTGACGATTCATACTGTTTATCTATATATCTGGTTTATATTTCAATATGTTACGAATTTCAATTACTGTAGTATCTGCCCTATCTGAAGCAGAATTCTGTTGTTATTCATTGAATGAATTTAGTTGGGGTTTTTTTCACCGCATAATATAAATTTTAATGATTTTGCGTACATTTTATTTCTAATACCAATTCTTGTGTGGTGTCAATTATCATCCACTTATTCAGTAGGTGGTTAATATAAGATAAAACGAACAGTAATGGTTATATACAACTTTCGTGAAAAACCCTTATCGAACATAGACAACTGAATTTTCTACAGACTGGTTATATTTGTTTAGAATAAGTGCCAGCTCTTTTTAGAGACTTGTTATTATACCTGTAAATAAAATGGGTAGCTTAAATATTTAAAGCTTTGACAATCTTAACCTTTCGGATGTTGGTCGTATAAACCTCTGGTTAAATGCCGATTTAAATAAATTAGTATACTACCACGCGGTCTTAGACCGTTAGTTGTGGGCGTGGTCTTTGATAATGTATAAAGTATGTATATATTTGACATTGTTGGGTAGAGCAGACTATTTTTCACTAATTATCTTGCTGGGAGGCCAAATATTTATAACATTAGTTTTTTTTCTACACTCACATGTGAATGATATTTTGTTGTAAAGTTGCATTTGGTAATAAGGGTTTATCGCAACATAAACTTGATGTGCGATCGGCCGTGTAAAGTAGACATCTGCTCAGTACTATAAATTCTGTGTATACCTAGCTTATAATTTATTTCTTACACAAAATTAAATCTTTTCCGATTATACTCTTCGTTTTATGTATCACCTTTTTCATTCCTGCCAGCTATAAATAAAGGAATTGATGTAGTTTCTGGACATTATGCTACGACTGACCGCGTATAATTTATATGTTATCATGTGTTTAACTGTTTTCCTTGTCTTTCTATGTAGCATAACCAAAAGGATTGGCAGGTCATCGGCTCGTGAGTCTAATCCCATCAGTCATCAAAGGACGAACACATGTTGTCTTTTCTTATGAAGAAATTGGTCATTCAATCAGTAAACAATATGGCATAGTGGCATGGCATGGTTTTTGGTTGACAGTTAACAAAGAATTTCAATACGCATATGGCGTCGAGGTAATTGCATATTTGATAATCAGTTCTTCTTTTTTCTACTCTTATTTCACATATATAACTTCACTTACGATAAGATACGATAATTGTTAATAAACTATAAAGCATCGAATGCAGAACTTTTCCATAAATAGAACTGTTCTCGCACATATATCCCCCCTTTGATTTGAATATGCAGCATGTCTCTAAAATCATGTTAATTCCTCGAAACTAATACTCTAAAAAAAAAAATACTAAGAGAACATAGAACGTAATTTACATATTACGGGTACTTTCAGTCCACGATAATGTTGTGGGATAAAATATTTTTTAAATAATGCTTTTGCTGTGTTTTTATCACACGTTATACAAAAATATTGTTTGGCATATGTCATTTTATTCAAAATGTGTGCATAGTTATTTTTCCATATGTTGGCATTCTAAAATTTTATCGTTATCTCATCTGTAGGGCTGTAAGCTTTAAGTCCTAGCCGATATCATTGTACTGAGTGTACTTGCTTAAAGTGACACTGTATTCCTTTTTCATTGTCAAGTCTTATTTTAAAAGACTAACTATTTTAATAGGTTATAGGAAATGTACAACAATATCTTATTACAAATCGATTTGGTAAAATATAAAAAATATCACAATATATTATAACACAATGTACTGATACAGAATGTGACTTGAATTCAATAGGATGATTGGATCAAAAACCAACACAAATTAAGTATCAAAACATGTTTCGCTTTATTCAGCTTCCTGAGTTGATACAAAAAAAAAATGACGTAAACGTACAAAACAAACGTTTACGTTAATAGACGTCACATTTGGCGCGTAAATAACGTTATAATATTACAATAAGTAATACAATAAAACATGTGCACATGTATGTATGAACGTATTTTTTACATAGCATATATAATTTTCGAAAAGAATTACATAAACTAACTTGATCAAAAGATACATATATTTTCATAGAGAAACTAGGCTAGTAAATAATTACAACAAGTATGAAAATAACAAGTAGTGAGTACTTATGTGAAAGTTTAGAATCCGAAAAAAATGTGCTTTGAATTTAATCACATGTAGAAAATTGTAAAAAAGGGAGATAATAATTTAGAAACATCGTTATCAATCAGTATATCTTATAAAGCTATCGAATAAAATGAAAATGATCTATCTAATATTTATTCAAAACATGGTATTATGCTCAAAATCAATTTATGTTATACGAAATAATCAAAAATCATATGAATACATTATGAATAATGTAGAATATAAATAAAACAATCAAAAATATGCGCGAATAAAGGGAGGTAATTAAATACTTATATCATCGACATAAATAATGTATTTGTATAGATTCAAATAAATTAATAACAATTTTAGATACAGCTAATGACTACTAAAATAGAACAGTCTTTTTATGCCGATATGTACTAAAAAAGATATTGACGAGTTTGTAAAAAGTTGCAAGTATATATACTTGGAAAACGATTTTATCATTTGTAAAGCACCTTTGCATTCAAACCCTTCCGGAAAAATGTTTCTGTCTTACGTAACCAGTATGTCTCTTTCAAAAGTCTCCCCATATTATAATGGTGTTTAACAATCGGCATAAATTCAATGTAACAAATATAAGTACACATGTATATGTATGTCTTCCCATCGTAATATAAGTAAAAGTCAATATTACCTTAAAATAAATCGTGATTGTAATAGGTATTTTCTGTTTGGCGAATTTTATTTCATAAAATATTGTGTGGCCCTCAATACACGCTATTATGTGCATTTCGGTGCAATGAATGCTGTCCGTCAACATCATCTCATTATATACGGAGATCTCTGAGAGTTCACCTTCGCCTCGTTTTCTCTTTAGCTCTGAATATGTTATTTTCTACTGGATTTTCCATGCCATACGACTCCATTTCCCAGACCGTATTGTAACAGAATTTAGCATATTTAGCGCTTATTATCATAGTTTCAGCACCATTGCGTTGCTATGTAGCTGTCCAAGCATTTTCGCTGGGAGCTGTCTTTCATATTTTATTCATTACATTATTTCATATTTTGTTTTCATTGACATTTATTTGCACCAAATGCTTAATAAAGTCACGGCCTTATCCCATTCAATTATGTTTGTTATTTCTTTTTCTGCAATGGCAAATTACAATGTTGTTACAACTGTTAAATAAACCTCTTCATTTAAAGGCCGTTATGTGTTAAGAGGTTCTACTTATCATAGTAAACAGGTTCTACTAAACATAGTAAACACAAAATAGAAGATTCTTGGTTCTACTTTTGTCGTTAAAATGGTGTGTTTCACAACATCATGTTGCTAATTGATGACATCATAATGTCCCTATTTACCTTTAAAGAGTATTTATGTGTGAGGCATTTTTCCGGCTGATATCGAACCTCAATTATTTTTATGAATAAAACCCGCATAGAAATTAAGTGGGTTTATTTTCTTTATTAAATAAAGCGTTTTAATTTAGCGGGTTATTAATGCATGACCGTATCAACACTCGTCTAAGCGTGTATAAAACAGGTTTAGAAGTTTACACCGTTATCTCTGTCACGTGAATTCCGTGTGTAGAATCCTACAGCTTTAGTAAATCACTTCTAGCTTAAATTCCAACGTGGTAACATCGTTCATTAAAACCCCACCCACCCTACCCTTAATTGCTGATATTTATATACAAATTTTGTTGTACGCTTTACTGCTGTCAAGACTTTATATTTCAGCTGTGAGCCGGACTCCATTCCACTGTTAAACCATGCCATGCCATGCCATGCTGCTTGCCCAACTAAAGAGTACCACAATAAGGAGACCATCCGTAATAAACTTGGACATAGTGTTAACTTTCATCACTGTATGATGTTCATAGCTGGAACAAAAGCTGTCTGCAGTAGACATTTAACTTATAAACAGTGTTAAAACTTGTAATTTTTAACAGTGTTAAAAGTCGTAACTAATAATTGTGCAAATTCGTAAAGTTAAAAAATACTCCAATAGAACATTTAAATAATTTCAAAACATGCGTAAATGTAAAATTTGTATCAATTTGCAAGGATGCGATCCGACATCCGGTGGTATGACATTGACAAACGGATGCAGGTTTCCTATTTTCCCAGTGGGTTTTGGTTTTCCTGAGCGAGTCGACCACAGTTTGCAGATTGATTAATTGCGCATGTTAGACTTTTTATTGGGCACACAATTGTCCTTTGTCGAAATTTAACCTAGAGATAAATCAATTGTATCAGTTTCGAGATGAACTTGTATGTTATAAGATTTTTTCCTTTTTTTTTGTGTGTGTGTTAATTGACATGTTAACCCCCCCCCCCCTGTTCTAATCGCCCGTCGTGACTTTAGCTCTTTCATTTTATTGAACTTAATTGTGAAAGTCACCTATTTCGCTCGTCAAATATTTTACTCTAATGCAATTTTATATTTTTGAGTGAGCACCGCTTTTGTTTTATAAATGATTATACACTCTTTTGATTTTACAGCTCGAGGCTTCCAAAATTAATCACAAAAAAAACAAAAAAAAACCATCCCCCAGAAAAAGAAAAAGAAAAAAAAACAAGAAAAGAATAAGAAGAATAAAAAATGTGTTTTTAATGTATTTTTTTCTTCTAGGTTGGCCTTCCGTATCTGCAACCTCGCGTTCGGTTGGCCATCTCTTATCATTGGTGTTATTGGGCGGGCGCCCTTTAACCGTTAGAGGGGGCCTAGACCTAAAGGTCGGCCGTTCACCATGTCCTTGAATTGACTGTGTCTTATATGAACAGGGTTAAAACTCAGCTTTTCGGCCAAACGGCTATTAGTGGTCTGTCGATAGCTGCAAAAATAGTATGTACGTGTAGGTCCGTACATATTCCAAACAAAAAAAATAGCTGGCTTTGCTACAAACCTCTAACAAAATGGGTATGTTGAAACAGACATGTTAGCCCCCCTGTTCGAATCTTTGTCTGCCGCTTAGCTCAGTCAATTTTTTGGATGGTTATTTATAACATAGTAGCTTAGTTGCTACGTCCAACCCTGCATTGTCGCTCTCCATATATTCGGTTTTCCATCTATTCATATAAACAAACATTAAACATTATCATTAAAAAAAAAGAGCTTATAGGCGTCCTAGTAGGTGACTTTCAAAACTTTCATCATTTTTCTGAAATTTGTAATGGTGTGTGCTTAAATAATTAACGTATGTAATACATAATTGCCCTCAATACACGCTATTATGTGCATTTCGGTGCAATGAATGCTGTCCGTCAACATCATCTCATTATATACGGAGATCTCTGAGTGTTCACCTTCGCCTCGTTTTCTCTTTAGCTCTGAATATGTTATTTTCTACTGGATTTTCCATGCCATACGACTCCATTTCCCAGACCGTATTGTAACAGAATTTAGCATATTTAGCGCTTATTATCATAGTTTCAGCACCATTGCGTTGCTATGTAGCTGTCCAAGCATTTTCGCTGGGAGCTGTCTTTCATATTTTATTCATTACATTATTTCATATTTTGTTTTCATTGACATTTATTTGCACCAAATGCTTAATAAAGTCACGGCCCTTATCCCATTCAATTATGTTTGTTATTTTCTTTTTCTGCAATGGCAAATTACAATGTTGTTACAACTGTTAAATAAACCTCTTCATTTAAAGGCCGTTATGTGTTAAGAGGTTCTACTTATCATAGTAAACAGGTTCTACTAAACATAGTAAACACAAAATAGAAGATTCTTGGTTCTACTTTTGTCGTTAAAATGGTGTGTTTCACAACATCATGTTGCTAATTGATGACATCATAATGTCCCTATTTACCTTTAAAGAGTATTTATGTGTGAGGCATTTTTCCGGCTGATATCGAACCTCAATTATTTTTATGAATAAAACCCGCATAGAAATTAAATAATTGACCTTGAAAGTCAAGGATCTAATTGTTCAAAAATGATTATGATAGTAATTAAACATCTTGGAATTTTCGTTTAAACTGTCTTATTTTTTTCTCAAGACTTTAATAGTTCAAATGTTTTTTGATACAAGGAGTTTAACTTGCTCAATACTGATTTCTATATTCTTTATTCGTGTCGTGTTACAACTTTCGTAATTAATAGATATCCTGGTGAAATAAACGGGACTTTTATCCGTTGATCATTCGAGCATAACATGTCTGTATTTAAAAGTATAAAAATGTTTGCTAGGTATATACAAGGTCATGATCCACTTCAATATGTCATCAATCAAGAAGAAAAATGGCACCTTTAAACAACGAAAAAACAACAACAACAACAACACCAACAAAAATCGTACTCGTACATTTCCAGTCCCTTTTCTATGGAATTCAAACATGTTGTGTCAAACTTAGCTACTTCGATGCTTTTAAGAACGTCTATCTGCCACTATTGATAAAGCTAAATTAGAATGCATGCATGTTTGCTTACTTTGCATTTTGTCTTTAAGGGTTGTACATTCATAAAAGACTTGGAAAACTTCGGCAAATTCCGGAACTTTCCGTCTTGTTAAGTCCAAATAATCACCTATATCACCAGGGACAGCATAATTTTATTTTGCCGACAGTTTTCAAATAATATACAAGATACCGTTACTTCAGTGGTTAGCCGAATTTACACGAATAAGAAATATTTTTGAAGAAAATTTTTTTTTTATATAATGACAGAAAAATCTATATATACTACATGTATTTCTGAATCATCTTTAAAACGCCAATATTCAATATCACAATCACTTAAGTTTTCTTTCAAGTTTCAAAAGGATGTTTAGTTTCTGTTTGTTGACCACTTGGTACGGGATATGAAACGCCTGGCGGAGGATGGACGGGATTAACGTCCCCTGACGGGTTATACCCCGGATTCTGTAACGGAAGTGAAGAGTTCCCTGGTTGTTGTGACAAAAATGGCGCACCATATCCGGGTGGATTCGATTGCATTGATGTAGGATTAAGCATCATTACATCTTTAAAAGAAGAAAAAAATCGTTTATTTTACAAAAAATCATTATTTTAGATTTAAGTTTAACTGTTTCACATAGGTTTGTCTAAAGATAAAATAGCCTATTTGCCTATTTCTCTTCTATGTCAATATTTTTGGATTAATAAGGTAATCGCTACAATCATATGAAATAATCAGAAAACTTCAAACCAAAGATGTCTTAGAGAACGTAAGTTGCACTAGATTTCATATATTAGATTATCAAATTTGTGTTGTGATTAAACAATCACTGCGATGTTACCATATGATTAAAATTACCAAGAACAAATTACTTGTATGATAAGGTTGATGGGCAGGGGCAACAACTGTTCCTGAAGATTTTTGGCTACACATGGTCATACAACAGTAGCAACAACATATGCAAGTCAAAATAACGCCAATGCCTCCCACAGCGATAAGGATTGGAGCCCATCTGAAAAAGGTACATGTTACATTATAATAAGGCATAAATGTGGTAAAAGTGGATGCCAAGTAGTTTGACACGAACGGTTTTGAAAAGAAAGAAAGAAAGAAAGAAAGAAAGAAAGAAAGAAAGAAAGAAAGAAAGAAAGAAAGTGAGAATGAAAAAAAAAACACTAAAACAAAACGACCTGTAAACCTTTTCAGATATCAAGGTTTTTGTTATTTCTCTAATATTTTCAAACATTGTTTATTTTTCCAACTGTATAAGTTATTATACATGTTTATATGGTTTCAATATCTGTGATTTCCCCCTTTTTCAATATTCTATTTTACACAGTCCGGCTTATTGATTTCATATTTAGGGCAAACACATTCTTTTAATTTTAGACACTACGCCGCTTTTTGTGGCACAAACGTGTCACATTGAAATCTCTATGATAACCGCCGTATGAACACATCTTCTGAGTTTGCTCAATTAAAATCTAGCCATTTCATTTTCTCCAGAAGAGAGCATGAAAAGTAGCTTGCATTAACAATTCCTGTCAATGAACAGGCTCAGTAAAACCCGGCCTGAAACATATTATATTTTGTCGTTTAAAAGATTTAATTTTTTGACCATTCAAGACACTTAAAAGATCCCGTAACTCAAGTCTTTTATGACTTTATATCATAAATATAATGCTCAAATGAAGATTTATCAATATTATAAGTTCCAAAATAGCATTATTTGTAAAGATATTACCATGTTAATAAAGGGAGGTAATTTGAAATTTAATTTCTATGAAGACTTAGTCAAAATTGTTCAATAACAAACGAATGCATATATTTTAATGATAACATATAAAGTGGACAAATATTTGCAGTACATATTTAACATATTCTTGGATGTTTGAAAATAGTTTTAGAAACATAATTATACATACATATATACATTTTTCAGTTAAGTGGTAACAACCTTAATTACAACATACAGGATCTTTAATGCTAGCTTTTGCTCATGGTATTTTAAGAAGACCCTCAGAGGATGCAGTTTAACCAAATATACAGACATGATTATCACAAAGGCATACAAGCATAATTGTGGTTTTAGTTTTATTTGTAGATCTTATTCTTATTGCCAAAATATTATACTAATATAGATTTTAAATGAACATTAAGACGGCGTGTAAAAATGTACTACGTTCAGCTGAACCTATTGTTGTTTTGGAATAAAATTTCAAAAACAAAAGTAAAAATAAAAATAACAAATGATCAGATCATAACAGTGATACATTTTAATGTCACTTAAATATTTATATCAACTCTTGAAAAACACTCTGCTTTAAAACCAACATTTCTTTGGTCAGCCAATATTTTATATCAGAACACAAAATCTGAAAATTACTATATTTGCTGTTTACTCCTAGTTTGAAAACCCGACGTGTATGTTTATACTCACATGTTCTGTACGAAGTAGTCGGTGCAGAACCCAACTCTGTCATCTGCAGGGGCTACGAGGAAAATGTTGTCACAGCAATCGAGTACGCCGAGAGTAGAGGTGCCGCAACAATAGTCGTCGCACCATTTCTGGTCGTGGTACTCAAATGTCAGATCATAGTACGAGTCGCAGCACTCACCCGCCTTACTAACATACGCTATCAAAATAAAAGACAATACGATAACAATATATTTGCATCTGGTGATGTATTTTAGGAGTATGCAACATTTCTTTCAGAGCAGTTGTTTTATTATTATTCATTCATTTATTTATTTTATTTTATTTTATTTACTTTTTGGTGGGGGGTGGCGGGGTTGTTTGTTTTTGTTTATGTTTAAAGTGTGAAATTTTTTATTGAGGATTTACGTTATAATTAACATTTTAGTAACATTTGCTTCATCAAGAATATGTGTGAAGCGATATGTTCGAGTTGGAGGTAGGCGGGGGGCATGTTTCTGCTAGATTTCAGATATGTGTCTTCATTGTAAATGGTCCACAACAAGTGTGTGGTATTTTCTGTGTACTAGTGAGAAAGCAATGTGGTTTTAAGGCTCCCGAGCACCGCTTTACAAACATCAAATGAATGTCATCGTATAAATCCGCTCTAAAGTAAGTTATTGGAACTGCTCTTGATTTGATTGCAGAGGTTGGACCAACGATACTATTCTTAGAATTTTTTATCCAACCCTCTTGGTACTATGAAAATGTCATAATGTATAATGTATGAATACGAATTCAATGAAATATTAATAAACTGAACTTGATTGCAGGTAAAATAAATATTCAGTAACAATACATGAACATAGCATTGCAACACGCCTATAGGGTTAGTTTATTTCATTTGAAATTTTCGAAAAAGTGTAACATAAAGTATCTAAAATGTAAAATATCTAAATAGATCGATTTTAATTACCCTTTTTTTAAAATGTGTAAAATATGATTAATAACTAATGAACCAATCGTTAAAATATTTTTATTAAAACATTCATATTTAATTTTCAAGTTTGGTTTGTTTTTTCGAAAATAAATGTTTTCGATTATCTGAAAACCTTTATGTTAAAATCAATTCATTCATTCATTATTAACACCAGAACGCCTGAATGAAGATACGCCTATTTCTTAAAAACAGTTTTAATATTATTTTCGTCCAGTGTCATGTAATGGTGTCTGTTTCATTCATTTAAAGCGGTCACAATGACCTGTAACATTTTTCGAAATTATATAGATTCATTTGGGAGAACTTTTTTATCATTATCTTTCTAATATATTAACCCATTACTTCATGAGCATTTTGTGAAAAATGGCTGTTTTCATTGAAAAGTCTCCCGTTACAAGTTCAAATTGCTATAAAACTATAAAAACTGCTTCAATACTAATCAAACTTGGCACAAATGTTGACTGGACCATTGCCTTTGCAACAACATGCTCAGGCTTAAATTTCCTGTTACCATGGCAACGAGGGGACATCTCAAAATTGCCAAAAATCACTATTTTGCGTTGATTTTTTCCATCAAAATTGATTTCAAAGTGCTGCAACTTCTCAATGGATTGAGATAGAGTCAAATGCTTTTCAGCGTTGGTTACACATTACCTTATAATCGATCTGGGGTAATTTTTAGCCTCTAACAAGTCCAAAATTTTCTTGGCGATGAGGGGGACTGCAAACCCCCTTCAAACCCCCCAAACAGAAGGGACACATCCTTCCTCTGGCAACCCCCTGATGTATCTTTTTGTTGGGGGCCGCGCCGAAAAAGTGGTCACTTTTTAAACAACATTTCTCAAACAAAAACAAGTGTTGGGGGCCTAAATAAGGCTTTTTTTCACCTTTTGAGACAACGAAGGGGGGGGGGGGGGGTGAAAAAGGCGTTAAAAAGCGTGTATATCGCGTAATAGGTTAATACATATTTGAAGTGAAAATATAAAAAAATATCACACAAAGACTGCAAAAACAGAGAGCAAAAATACTTATGTCTGTTTTATATATACGGACAAAACATATATACCATAAGAAATGAACTTTAATTTGTTTGTTTTTTTAACTTTTTTTGCAAAGATCGTTATTGATGAGCTAATGCTATATTGTTCTTTTTTTCAAGTGCCTTCAAAATATTGTATTAATAAAGCACAAATTCATTTTAACTATATATTTAATCTATCTTCATACAGAGATATTGCATGCCATTCTGACATACGTTTAACTTTGTATGTTGAATTTATATTGTTGTGTGCCCGTAGCTCATCAATGATCAATACACGAAACAAAAGAAATGATCATTCAAGAAGGTCTATGTTAGCAACAGACTACTTTTGATTTTATTTCAATAAATAAAATACTTACCAAATATCGCTACACAGAAAATACAAAATATCCACTCCGCAGTTTTCATATTTCAACAAAAACGATCTGTAAAACACTGCTACATGCGCATCAAACTATTTAATCGAACAAATTTACTCAAATTACAAACTCAAGCTGTTAACATTAGACCGAGCGCATTCACTTTACATGTGCAACGGAATGGTTGAAATAAATAAATAGGTCTGAGCACGCTTTTAAAGTTTTGAATTTCTTTATAAACACTACCACCCTGTTTTTTATTTAACGATATTAATTAACAATGACAAAATATTAATATTTGTAAGGAGTTTGTGGTTATGAAAGTAGATTTCATGGAATTTCACGGCTCATTGTGTTAGGTGCATTCACTGTCTCGATCAATCAAAACAAGCAAAATCAATTAGACATAACCTGCAAGAGTGTTTTCTGAAAATACCTTGCTTTTTCAGAAAATGTCACCTGTCCCCAGACAGAATACAACAAAAATGCTTTAACATTAAGCCAATTCGCCTTTCAATATTTCAAGTGATAGTTGCGTCATTCATACAGACAAACACTACACCTTTATGATTTATAATGTAAATCTTTTCCTTTTTATCGGTTTCTATTTGTAAATGCTCGGCAGTTTTTTGTCAATTCTATTCATTTGAAGCTAAATGCCTTTGTAAGTTGTTATTTCATGTTTTATAGTAAAGATCTTAACTTTTATGCAGTTTTTTTTTATATTTCGTATCTTGAACTAAACTTTATTTTAAAAAAATTGTAATTGGAGACTGGTTTTGCAGCTATAACAGGCAATATGCTTTATTTTCCAACTTATTTCACACCAGAGAAATATTAAAAGCTATTACGAAGAATATGTGATTTTTGTCATTATACTTATCTCCTGAAATGTTATAATTATCATTATTATTATTGTTATAATATCTTTAATATCGGCAGTAAAGTGTTTTTTCAAAAATGAAAATTTTATCAATACTTCAATGATTTAGAAAAGTCTTATTTAAGATGGATGACTGAGACTACAATGCATGCATTTGTCATGATAAGTGGAACTCACTTAACTGACTTCTTTCATTTTCAAAAATTCTAAATACAACTTAAGTTACCATTTTCCTGTTTATTAAACAAAAAAATTCTGACACAAAATTATAACGGGATGAAACAATGTACATGTACAATCGGAACGTCCTCGGCAGTTCGAGAGACTGACGGAAAGGGCCGAAAAGTTGCGATTGTGTACATGTATAGTATAAACATATGAAATACATATATTAGAACTCATGCAATGTATCAGAATATATCAAAGTAACAATACAACAAAATAATCAATTAAATGTCATATTATTGTAGTCCAATGTCATAAACATTATTTTGCGAACAGAAATAAACAAGAAAGGTTCACCCGACAACGGTGTCATAGAGTAAAGAATTCACCACCATTCAATCAGATTTAAATACCATAAAATCGATGGTGAATGTATGAGTTACAGTTATTTTAGATGTTATCTGTGTTGTTTTTTACATCAATAAATGAATACGAAAACGTTGTTGAAAATTTGAACAATCATTGTTTTTCAATGTATTTAAACCTATTTAAACTTCTTTAATTACAAGATTAAAATCTGAGCTCACGCCGGAACAATTGCCTATTCAAAATATTTGACGCGGATTGACATAATTACTACATTCGCACATACTGAAAAAAGAAGAAAATTTGATGAAGATCCGGCTTCATGTTTTTTACATTTTAAAATTTTAATGTTATTTATCTTTAGGTTCAATAGTTATTATAACACTGTTCGTTTGCAAGGTCGTTTGTTATTGGATATAAATTATAAACACGGCTGCTGAGATCCTTTCATGACCCTAACTTGTCTTATTCAAATTATCTAATAAGTGCATTGCAATAATAATTTCACCACAACCTATTTGTTTACAAAAGAGCATACATCAATGTATTTGTTATTCAAATAAAGGTCAGAGTAGGGATCTATCAAATTTCATTCTCGTGAAGAAAATTTGCTGTATGATAAATACGTTATAAAATTATTGACTGGTTATATGGCCGTATAAATAGTGCAATATTTATTTGTTTCTATTAAATTACTATTTTAAAAATTAGCTCGAGTGATAACATAATTATAAGATCTGTTTATAAAATGAGCGCTAACGACTGTAATAACGGTTATACAAATTGGGTTTCTCATGTTAACAGGATATTAGATAATTACGAATTCTCAAATGTATTTGAAAACCCTAGTTCTGTAAACGTTAAATCATTTATTCGTGAATTTAAATGTAGATTGATAGATATTTTTAAGCAAGAATGGTATGGAAATATTAACACATACTCTGCCTTGAATATGTATAGAATATTTAAATGCATGTACACTTGAATATGAAATATACTTAGATTTATTACCAAAGAAATTACGAACGTTTTTGGTTAAAATTAGAATTTCATTGCATTTTTTGAGAATACAAACAGGGAGGTATACGCGTAATAATTTACTAAGAAACGACAGATATTGTTCATGTTGTAACACAAGAGATATTGAAGACGAATTCCACTTTTTTTGTATATGTCATTGCTACATGTATTTTGAAATATATCAAACGTTTTTTATTTTGTCAACCCATCTGTTTTTAAATTTCATGATTTGCTTTCTTCTTCAAATAAAAACGATATTGTTAAATTGTGCCAGTATATGAAAGAGGCATTTGTTATTCGAAATTCATTTATAAATAAATACTAGTATACCTGATGCTGTAGTACTATTACCTTTCTGCCTTTGCTATACATGTATGCATTATATGTAAATATAAGTTTAGTGCATTTGATTAAACTTTTGTAATATGTTGTAGATATGCCACATGTTTATTATTGACGTTTATGTATTAGATGATATTCTTATGTATATTGTCAAAATTCTTTATAATAAATGCAACTGAAGTACGAAGATTTTCTTGTTTGTATAAACTCTATTTTATTGATAACCGTTTCATTTACATAAATTACATAACTTGAATATAGAGTACTTACGGATTGAACAGGATCTTGTATATTTTATTTGAAACAAAAAACCTCTCTGTAATCAGTGTTTCATAAATTTAGTTAAATGCATATTTTATATACATTTTGTATTATATGAACCTAGATAATTATACACATGTTTCCTTTAAAGTGAAATTTGCATGTTTAACGATGAGCAAATACTGCAGTACCACGTGCGTTTTTGTGATCTGCGCGGGACTTAATACCTATTTAAAATAAGGTCTTCCATAACAAAAAAAAAGCAATATTTTATTATGTGACAAAGTGCCGGGCCCTCATTCAAGTAAGTAACAAATACATATAAAATGTAAAAAAATCATCAAAAGTATGTTTTACGTAAATTAAAGACGACGCATGTTTGAACAACCGAAATTCACCCGGTTTCATTTTACGAAAAAAATAAATACTGACTTGTACCAAAGATACATTCTGTGTATGGGTAACTTGCTAAAATAAGCGAGCACCACACTTAATCCTATTTAAAGTATTGAAAAAGGAGAAAATACTACCTGGACTGTTATTTGTATTGGTTTTCTACCCCACGCATATAACAAACATGGAGCACAGAGTGTATAACAATTATGGACTATCATCGCATATTGTTTTAGTATATACTATGACAAAACATATGGACATATAACGAGGGGTGTTAAAAAAGAAATAGGACTAAGAGACCTGCGTCTTCATATTCTATCAATTTTTGAACATTTTCAAATGTACGGCAATCGTCATAATATTTTCTACAATTTGAGCATACGTTTATTAAATTGTAGTGCCAAACAAGTGTTTGCTGTGATATTGAATAACCATGGTAACACGCACCATGCAGTGCATCAAAAACGTTTTTGAATTTCACTGCTGAACTAATATGACTGATTTAAAACTTTACACGCTGAGGAAAATCTCAATTCTTCATCTTGGTATGATAAAAATATAAGTGGCTAGGATGCAGACAACGGGAATTATGTGCTTATATAGAGTCAAATATCAATGGTATTGCAAACGGCCTCATTTTTTCTAATATATTAAGAAACAACTCTTATTTGTAGTTATACGGTTTATTTCTTCCATTGTTTTTATACATATTCTCAATAGTTATAACAAAATTTAGCAGGGTTTTTAAAGAAAGTAGAATTTTTATATACTGTATTCGTGCAATAGATTTGCACCATAACAACAGTATAGAGTTTGGTCAGACTACACAAGTGCGCAGGCTAACCTGGCTCTACACTGATATCAAAAGCAAATCGCTTTAAGTTACAGCAAGATATAGCGGATATTGAATTAGTGAAGCAAGTTCAATACTGAATCTATTGAACTCGTTGAATTTTTAAATAGTATTATGCTCGCCTCTGAACGAGTTGAATAAAAATATGGAGAGCATTTTATTACTTTATTCCGCAAGTTCAATAAATTCAGTAATGAGCCTACACGACATAATATTTACATACCATAAAGAAAGATTGTTTAAATTGAAAAGAAATCATTTTTATAGTATACTGTAACGATAACATTTAGCGCGTCTTTACGCTATTTTTGCATAACGCAAATGACGTCAAGTCAAAATATATGCACGGCCGTATCAATACCATTTTTACGGATTCACAGAAGCGACACTGGCATGTGATAGATTTGTTAAATGAACAGATTTAATAATCTACATAAAATATCATAAAGCTAAGATATAAGAATTAGCTATAGAACAGCATAACAAATGCCTTTATGCAAAAAAAGATAGATATACCTCAAGATAAGTTGTGCATGTTAAAAAAGAAATAAAAACACAACAACTTAAAAGAAAGAGACACTAGCAATGTATTTACGTATTACATACATTGAATTTTGGCATTATATACAAAACAAAACTACAGCAGAAAAAGGCATTGTAATATTTTGGTGAAAAAGCATGACAAAATGTAACAATGTCATGTCATTTGTCAACACTGAAAGTTTACGTCTTGCATGGACAACTACTCTTATTGTAATTAATATAAACTCCCAAAGTTAGAGTTGTTACCCTTTGTGTATTCAATACTTCTCTGTAGCACGTTGAGTTTATACGTATTCTTTTTGCATATTTGCATCGCTTTCATATATTCTGTTGTTGTTGTTTTTTTTGTATTTTTCATATTACGCATTCGTCTTAAATGTTCGATTTATAACTGAAAGCCCAAAACCGGAATGCAATGTGTGGCAAACTGCTGTATGATACAACAAACATTTTATTTAAATATTGTTTGTTCAAAAGCAATCAAACTTAAAAATATCATCAAATTTTATACATTATGTGCGTAGTGTAATTAAAGCCAGTCTAACAGTTAATTAGTCAATATACTACACTTATCATATCAGTAGTTCCTTCCACCGTTAAACTCTTCCGGATTTAGACTCACTATATGTTTTATTATAAACAAATTGTCTGTTTCTCATATATAAGCTGATAGTTTTGATATAAACAGCCTTTGCTCCTCACCTATAATTCTACTCTCCACTCAAAAAATCAAATCTTGATCGATACGATTTACCAGACTTCTTTTCAAGAGCTTCAACCGCAAGTTCAGTGCCACCAAATGTCATTTTAACGTCTACAGTACCACCTTCCTCCTGTTCCGAATCAGGTATGTTCACAATTATCTCCCCTAGATAACTACAGCCACGGTCTGTCACAAACTCGGGACATGAACATTTGGATGAAAACACTCGTACACGAGCGAGCGATTGACCCTTTGCTGCACTCATTGGAACTGTTGAGACAGCTTCTCCCACCTTGGTTGGCTGACCAAGCTGCATATATCTATGGAAAACATTTCTTACAACCTCTCTGTTACCCATGAATTCTTTTCTGTCCTCTGGATATTGACCTTTGATAAACGCTTTGGTTACTGCCATGCCATATGTTCGTCTGCATACTCGTGACGTCACAACCATTGGAGCATGGCCAAAAATTACCGCTCCTTTCAGAACTGCAAGTCCAGCATCAAATGGAATAATCACTCTCATGTTTGAAAACTTTGATTTTATTGTATCTTGGACTATACCAGACTCGGCAAAGCCACCAACAATGATGAAGGTATTTGTACCACGCACCGGAAGCTCTCCAAGTATATCTCGCATATGCTCGACAAGATCATACAATGGTCTCTTGAAGAAAGATTTCATGATATTCGAGTCAATTTTCATCTTGTCAGCAAGGCAGGTAACTCGGTCTTTATATTTTGCATGCCTTTTAATATCATCTTTCACCTTACTCTTGTGTTTGTCTTCATATAATTCATACAAGGCGACTGGAATCTTGATAGCCATATTTGGTGTGTCTGACATATCAAGCATGACTTTACGTTTTCTGATCTCAAACTCTCTGTATAAATCTATGGCGTCTTCCATGTGTTTGTCAAGAAATACTTTCATAATGTCCTCCCCAAAAATCTCTTCAAGGAACTTTATAAAAGCCTCATCAACCTAAAACAAAGTTAGTTTATAGGATAGAACGTTGTCCTATCTCTCTTAATTACTTTGTTATATCAAATATGGAATAAAGAAATAATAATCCATGGAAATGAATAAAAGTAATGCATTGTCTTAAATATATATGATGATTATTTACTTCTGAATCAAACTATAATGTGAAAAAGGTAAAAATACACAGTGTACCTTGTCTGGTTGTATGATTTTATGTAGTCATTACAAACAAAAAATGTCCTTTAACTTTTCAATACGAAAACAAAATGAGTCAAATTCAAGTAACAATCTTTTGCTTTGTGGGTTCTTTCTAGATAACATACATTACAGAAAAAACAGCGTTTAGAAAACAAACCTTGGTGCCGCCCCAGGCACCACCGCTCGGACCATGGACCTCACACAGAGAATTGTCTGATTCCACTTTGTGTACTGTGATATCTGCAGTACCACCTGATTAAACACCAATTTAGAGTTTCTGTTTATTATCATTTGTGGCAGTGGTTACAATTAAGAGACACACTGGTCACTGCCACTGGTAAAAAAAGAGTTTATTCAGATAATATATCAGATTTATTATCTATATAAAGTATTTCAGGGTGTACTTATTACTTTTTCATTTTTGTTCACATAGGGGAATTATTTCACAAATGTTAACCCTTAACGTTCTATAGCTTTTGTCTCCAATAAAATAGGGTCAGACAAGAGTGTGTGCCTCCTAGAAGTCTAACCAGGTTTATACCATTCTACCTCCGTTTCTTACTTTTACCTCGATACTGAAATATCTTAAATTGATTGTTAAAAATTCAAAGCCGGGGAAATTCATTTCACAAAGTCAGCAGGTCAGTGATCTAAACATGTGTTTAGAGTATCGATCAACATTGACGTTTAAATAAATACAAAATCAAAAGCATGCTCTCAAACAACAATTGTACAAAAATATAAACTTTTAAGTTATTTATTTTACACTTGTATTTAAACTTCCTGAAACTGTATAGACAATTAAATCTGCATGCGAAAGCATTATGGTTGTTGTAAAGGTTGACAAATGTGGGGAAAAATAGACTGATTGTTCAAGCGATTACTCATCATTTTCATCGTATCTTCAGTTTCATTATTTTCATGAAGCCGAATTTAATACACCGTTGTGTTTATATTACATTTTAAGTCAGTACTGGTAAAACATGTAATAAATTGTATATATTGGTAGCTTACCTCCTAAGTCGACCACCATGTATTTGGCGTTGGGTTGGAACATTGACTTTGACATCTGTTCCTGGGTCAGCTGATGTGATGGCAGATACTTGCAATAAACTGACGCTGCTTCTGGTTCTAATGCGATACTCAAATTGTTCGATTCAATACCAGCCTACAAAATACCGAATGTCAAGTCAATTTCAAATTTTTGATTTCTCATTTACAAGCATAGGTTTATTTAGCTGATCATGTGTCCAAAGATTGTAAATTTTTACTTTTTACCTGCTGGAACCGGAAGGGATAAACTTTTGTTTAGGAGTAGAACCAGGCTAGTTACTACTTCCGAGAAATCTGAACAGGCTCTATTATGCTAATATCTCAACGTTTCTGAAATCATTTCAACCTTGAATTCATTGCTTCAAATTCTAAACATAACAAATACATTTCTTCAAGGGTTAATTATACCATCACTTTCATCGCATATCTTCATTTATAAATGAAAACATCGACAGCGAGTATTCTGGTAAAGAATAAGGATGGGCAGGGACCTCACTTGCAAACCCCAAGATCGACAAACTAAAACATTGATACATAAAGTCGCTAATTTAAACTTTGGTTGATGATATAAGAAAGTATCTAACAAGTCCTTGCATATTTTTCTAACAAGTCATCGGAATATCAGTTAATGTTTTAAATGTGTTTGTTTTAAATGAAAAAGACAGTTGTTAAAAAACCAAAAGTAATAGTTTAATAAGAAACACATAATTCTACCTTTTGTGCCGCTTCTCTCATGAACTGTTTGGCTCCCTCTGACCATATTGCTGGCACAGTCAACACCCAATGTATGTCCATCTCATCAATACATTTTCCTTGCGTGTTTATTGTGCTTAAAGCGTGGTTTTTCAGGTAACGTATACCGTGTTCGAACACTATCATCGCCTCCATGGTCTTCCCTGTTTCATCTTCGATCACAGTTTCCCTACGAAGGTTCTGAAAATAAGATGTACCTTTAGATAAAAAGCCTTCAAAAGTAATGAAAACAATAGATGAACATTGCAAATATTACATCCTCGCAACAACAAGTAGTGGACCTGTTGGTCTGAAAGGGACCTGAAAGATACAAGAAAACTGAAATAAATGACGGGACATTTTCAACAGCTGCAACATGCTACTCAGTACATGCTTGTTTGTAAAGTATTTGGGTCACGTGAAACAATAAATGCAGTACAATGTATCTCGCGTCATATTGTCATTCAATACTAAAAAACGATAGACTCAACACAGGCTATGATAGAATTATTATAAACAAACATTAAGTACAATGCAATGTAATATGAGGTTATAATGAGTATACCATGTTGAATTTAATAATGAATTATATTGGACATGTACAAAGCTGTCAAACAGATACTGGACAAGGCACTCGCTGTGAAGGAGTCGAATAGAATATCAGTTTTGTTTTCAACAATGTACAATGTACAATGTTCTCTTTATTTCACACGTATGTGTTACATTTGGACAGAACTTTTTTTAATTGTACAATAAGGATTTGATAGGAATTTTGGACTCTGAAAATGAAAACAAGGGTAGATATGCATTTGAAACATACATTTCGAACTTTTGAAAGAACGGCTTTATGAGGTACGATATGCATTTGATATTGATCTTTTTAGACTTTGGAAATAGATGGCTTAATTGTTAAGATTGGATCCAGTAATGGTTTCTATTGGAACATCATGTGTTAATAATTCGCTAAAAGGTCATTGGTTATATTTTATAAGGTGTGAAATAAAAGATGTTACACACATTTTATCATATCGGTAATAAACTCTCACCATGTATAATCTACACATGACTACCGGGGATTTGTATTGCTACACATATCTTCCTACACATATCATATCTGAGTACGCTGCTGGACGTACATATTCAAATAATGACGATGGGGAAGAATGTAATGACAAAACAGGACATTTTTTTAAATCTTCATGACCAGAAGAATTTAATGCGGAAAGTTTTGAAAATTTTACTCGTCACGGCCGTCGCTGTTTGTTATATGCTTAAAATTAAAACCTGGTTTTAGATATCAAATAGTCGGTGCGAAAAGGAAAATAGATATTCTCAAAATAAAATTGAAGTCACCGAATGACATACTTAAAATGATGCACATGTTAATAAAGTATTTACAGGTAGTACATATAAGAAAAGCAACCTCTAGTATATTAAAGTGCCTACATGTTAAAGAAGCTTTGATTTATTTAAAAGCACAGAATTCTGCTCTCAATTAATTTCGATTTTAGTGAAATAAACATCAGGAAATATAAAATACGTTTTTTACTTAAATAAAAAGAAAAAAATAGGGGGTTATTGAGAAAATGATTGGATAATTACCTCTTACATGATCAGAAGTTCAGAACTGTAATTCATAATATTGAAATAATCCGAAACTTACTTTACTTACGTTACGTTTTAGATGAGATAAATCTTTAAAAAACAGTTAATCATTTAAAACCAGGCGTCGTGTGTTGTTTTATAACTCATAAGAACAACATTATATTGAAATAAGAACATCTAAAAGTACATAACATTACGATGAAAGGATATATTTCATTCATTTGTTAACATGGCTAAAATCTCACCGGTCTTGAATGTAGGACCATTTTGAAGCGTCTAAAGAAATAGTAATCTTTATGATTCAAATCGTCGGATTCTGCAATCTCGTTATATCTATCCTCCGCTTCATATCCGAACTTGTAGAAACTTGCATCAGGCTTAAGCAACACACAAGTTGGTGTTTTGTGCGAAACTGAAATAGTGTATAAGTAAGTGATCTTTAAGTGATATAGTAAGTTTCACAAACAAAAAAATATATGTTTTTCAGATAAAGTTCGAATTCAGTTAATTTTCTGAGTAAATCTGTTTCTTAACTTCGATCGTTTTTCGAACTAATTTTTGAATATAATTAATTTTGATTAACATTAAGTAATATCGTGATATCTTTGTACAAGATGTATACCCGTAACCAAATTTGTTTGAGAATTAGTTAAAATACTGTGCGTGCCAAATATTTCATTGGATGTATGCCAGGATGTATGCCAGATTATTTTAAACCGACTTAGTTGTTATAAGCAGCAAACCACGAATTCTTTTCAATACACTCAATCAATTGTGTAAATCTTAATTTATTCAGTGATTAGAAGCACAACAGAAGCGGATTTTTACTAAAAAGGTCTGCTAAATTAGCAACCAAACACTGTGATGTTGTCAACCTAACAGCCTAGCAGCATAAAATGGCCTATCTAACGGCCTATAGCAGCGTAAAGTTGCCGACCTAGCGGTCCGGCAGCGTGAAATTTCCCGGTCTGGTGCCCCAACGACAGGACATTGCCGGTCATAATTTCTAATAAATTAAAGTTTAGACTTTAAAGAACGATTTGACTAAAGTTTTTAATGCAGTCCATGTTCAGTGCAATGCACACATTGTAAAGAGTTTAAATGATCTATTAGAAATGTGTTTCAAATGTACAGCCCATTGGCTTAAAACTTCAACTTTATAAAACATTTTAAAACAACAGCTGGGAAGGTCTTGTAATTTTAATGATACAAAAACAGAAAATCCACTTCGAAAGAACTTTTGAAATAATTAAGATTGTAGGAAACTGGTACCCGTATAAGAAATAGCAGTTTATACTAAATTAAAAAGGGGCTTTTAATCCCTCGAAACGTCAAAGAGACTGATATGAACTTTATGCAAGAGAGTGATATTTATTAATTGTTTTCAGAATGGTTTCTCAAAAAACCGGCTTGGACTCAAGATCATAATGCATTTTATGTCTTAAGAGGTTACAAATATAAGGTAATGAAGTTCATTGATTTTCTGATTACATTTACGACATAACCCTTAAAAGAAACATGTAAAAGACCCGAGATACAATTTTAAAGGCATTTCTTATTATTTATATGATATTAACAACAAATATCACTTCAGATGTCGTAACTATTTTGATAATTTTAAGTTTTAGGGTTCGATCGCCAACATCAAGCTCAAATTAACAGCAGGAAGAAACAGCTCGAAAACGAAAGTGAAAATGTTAATATTATCGGTGGGAGGTCTTAAATATGATCCAAATAAATTAGGTCAACTGTCCGTGTTCTCTGACTTTCTATGACAATATGTCAATGAGAGAGACCTTAAGAGATGTTATTTTTAACAACAAAACAACTTTTTGTTACGATACTATTATAAATACAGAAAAAAGATCAAAATGTCAAAATATGACACAAATTTATCGCATCAGATAGCGTTTAAATATGAATTAATAAGATCAAAGCTATTATAAACTACATGTACTGTTATAGTATTAGCTAGTACGTACCAAGACCTTGTGATGCAATCCATGGTTTGTTAGAGGAAATCTTCGTTGGTTCAGATTCGAACTCGACACCCAGGGAAAATGCATATCCGGAGTAAGTTGTCCCAAAATCAATCGCGATTACCATTACATGATCGCTTGTTAAAGACTGCATCTTTCATTACAACCTTTTTCGTAACTTCGTAGAACGCTTTCAATTAAAGACACGTTAAATAACTTCCGGGATTTTTTGTTTCGTTTTCCAAATAAGGTTAAACAAACTTATCAAATATCATAATATTGTTTTGAAATGTTTTATATATTCATCACTGTTTTAATGTGTTTTTAATGTTTTACTTGCATTTTAGTTTCCAATGACAAAAATAAAAATAAAATAAAACAACGTTACAATAGATTTTAAAAGCGTTAAATGTAAACATAACTGATTTACATCCTGTTTCAGCTATAAACGGTTTACAATCCTTGATATCGTAATAGCGACATTTGTTTGCAATAAGCTACATGTATGTTAAACTTCGTACTATTTAAGTTTGCAGATACCATACGTTGTCGTAAGTAATAGTTACCGTACGAGGAATAGGTATGCATAGTATTTACAGACCCGGGTGGCGATTTGAAGACCGAGAGAGCGTAGCGATCGAGGTTTTTAAAAGGCCAGCGGGTCTGTAAATACTATGCAGACCTATTCCGAGTGCCGTAACTATCTTACCTACATGTTCTTTTGTTTTTCTATCCATACATCAGTTTTTAGCTCAGTATTTATTAATATTACTCACAAGAAACATATTACTTATGTACTTTATCATGTTTAAGAAAGCATTCCAAAGCCAAGCAAAGATACCATCCGCTACGCTCTTGTAATTCATTCGTTCACAAATCAGGTGCTATTTGAATATTTTCGTGATTTTCGTGGGGTTTCATTATGTAATAAGGTCAGGTAATGTACTTGTTGAGTCGAGTCACAGAAAATGAAAACAGAACTTGTCTAATAGGGAAAGGTAAGATCATAATTTTGATATATGAATACATAACATATTAATAATATAAACAAATACTGAGGAAGATAAAAATGTTTTCGAATCATAAAAACACTTTATCTTTATATATAATAAATTGCATGGTAAATAGATGATCAGGCTATTTCTGATATAATTAAAATATACGATTTTTTTCAAAGGAAAGTAAAAGACGTGGTTCTATGACTTAATATCAGTACAAGGTTAGCTTTTAAAAAAGCTAGTAGCGACTCGCTTCGTAATTTTTTTCAAGGGGTGTGTTTAAATGTAAAAATGACAGTTCTGTTAGCTGAAGAGACTTCAGCGAACATCAAAATAAAAGTGAAGTCAACACTGGCCCGGTGCCCGATGGCCAGTGTATATAAGTTCAGGCCAGTGTAAGTTTAAGAAAATTTTGTTAATTATTTAGTAGAATAAATTCAAAACTGGAATTCGGGCCAGTAAATTCAAAATCTTAAACTCATTGACTGAAAGTGACATATAAAGTTCTCTCAGTTTAACCAAGATGAGTATGAGTATATATGAAGGTGCATGTAAACAGATTGAATGAAGAACCTATGTCTATGCACATTTACTATATGGCCTGTTGACCTTGACCACAAAATGTTAGATAGGTAGATTTCATAAAGATGTCTCTTTATACAAAATTAAGTTGTAATACATGTATGTTATTTAGTATTGGAATGAGAGGCACAAGTCCTAAAGTAAACACAAGTTGTCAATCAATTCAGCCAGAAAAGCCGGGATCCTATTAAAAAATATAGGGATCCCAGAAATTGACCAGTTAGAGAATATAGTTTTCAGAAAAGCCGGGATCGTATTAAAATGTAAATAGATCTCACGGATTGGCCAGTTCAAGTATATAGTTTTCAAAAAAGCTGGGATCGTTTTAAAACATACAGGGATCCCGGGATTTGACCAATTCAAGAAAATTGTCTTTGATTTTTCCAATTAATTAGGCATATAATTATAAGTATTGTGATTTCCGCATTTTAAGTTTGTTAATAAATAGCTCTAAATATATCTATATTCTAATATATACAATAAAAAAAAAAAAAACGTTTTATGGCCTTTCATTACGACAACAATCAACACAAATATAGTTCATTAGGTTTTTCCTCCATATCTTATACGATCCCGGATCCCGGGCGTTCCGGATCCCGGCCAGTAAATACATACACTAAATACCGGAAAGGATAAAATGACCGGAAAAAAGGAAAAATAAAAAATGCACAGAACCAGATGTACACTTATATTAATTAACCAAACGAAAACTTACTACAGAGAAAACAGGTGAAATCGCTAAATCAGAAGTCAGTGTAAATATGATTTATTGAAAAGAATTCATAAAGACAAACATTTTAATCATCATTATATCTTTGCGCTCAAAACAATACTTGCTGATTTTTAAAAATGGCGTGAAAATTGAAGGTTTTTTGACGCTATGTAAGATTAAATTTGATTGGCTAAATAATTTTGGATCCTAGCCCTGATAGATAAATTTTGTAGAAAGCTGGAAGCCAAGCTTCGATTAAATTTTTGGATAGCTTCGGAGTTTTAGGTTGTTTCTCAGTAAAATCCTACCGTAATACCGGCTCGCCGTGGCGAGCCGGCAATACATGTAGTTACACCGTTATGTAAGTTGGGTTTTGTTGTTGTTGTTTTTTATGATGGCTGTTTTTAAATGTTCTTAGAATTTCATCCATGTTTGGAAGAATTTTCTTTCCGTGTAATATTAATTAGCATCATCCGTTATAAGACCGCATGTAAGCACGCGGTCTAGAATGGAAGCGCAAGTCGTATTCTTGGTACTGGTATACAAAATCCAAATTGTAATGTAAAAATAACTGGGAAAAAATGAGAAAAAAGGTCTTATACTTAAGATGAACTATACTCTCACTGAAAGTAATATTTTGGAAAAAGGAAAGATGCAGAAGTTGACTTTGATTCGATATGCACCAATAATATAATCGTCGTATATATCCTATAATGCAGAATTTTTAAATTATGCAGGATTGTGCAAATTCAGACATAGTTGTGGAAATAAATGCCGAAAACTAGTATCTTATGAAGCTATATAGTTCGGAAATGTGTTAGGTATACCGAAAAGCAAACTTTAAAGAAAGACTTAATGTGCGTTGTTATACTCATTAATATCGGCGAAACACAAAACTTCAACGCCAGAACAGTAGCCAGTTCGTTTTTCTCACAAATAATCTGGAATATAAGATATGAGGCTCCTTACAGCCGTATGCGCTAATTTTTTTCGATTAATTTTTAAAATATATCGACCCTTTTTCCTATTCAAAGTGGTAATTATCCCCCCCCCCCCTCAATTCAGCGTTATTTTACGGTGAATATTGTGTACTGTAATGCACGAGTTTCTCGACTTCACATATTTTCTATTGAATAGAGAACAATAGAACAATAACCGGTCGGTATCTATTTGCAGACCTGTTAACCGGTCGGTAAGTGATTTACTAGACCGCTTTTAACAAAGGAGCCGGTAGGTAAGTATAGGATATCGACCGAGTACGAGGTCTTTCTGTTTAGGAAAGACCTGGTCACGAATTTCATGTGACACCGAGAGCGCGTAGCGCTCGAGGTGTTTCATGAAATTCGTGACTAGGTCTTTCCTAAACAGAAAGATCGATGTACGAGGCCGATATCCAACTTACACACCGTAAAACTCTATTGGCTTGAGCAATGGCTGATTCGGAACATTTGATGTAATGCACAAATATTATTTTAAACACAACGCATTTACAGGTAAGCTTTTATCAACGTTCTGTTTAAATACTATATATATTTTGCATTTAACTTTGCTTTTCCCTTTACAATAATAATCAAAAAAGCTAAATGTACAATTCGTCAATAATAAAGTGAATAGGTCTTTATTCGAAAATATGTTGAAGTATGAATAATTATTTTGATAGAAATTCGTATCACACAATGCAGATTCTAGGACATTTGTCCCTGGACAGTTGCCACCCCCACCCCCCTCGGGCGTTTGCCTTCTTTTTTTGCTGTTGTGACTTGTCACTTGTCATCTCGTGTATAGATTTGTGTATGTCAATGGAAACTGAATAGTTCATTTATTTATGGGTGCTATTTTGACTTTCACAAATTTGCACAAAATTTTGTGTATTTAAGCACAATGAAATTTCGACGATAGGCGATGAATTTTGGTAGCTATCAATTCAACAATAAAATATTTTAACATTTTTAAAACAGGGAAGGGGGCAAATGTCCGTCCCTTCCAAAGATATGAGGGGCAAATAACCGCCACTGGAAAAAGGGAGGCAAACTTCCGAGGGGGCAATTGTCCGAAGGGCAATGTCCAGATACCCAACAGACCACGAAAGACTTACATATGTATATTGTTGGCAAGTGTAATATACATGAACCGAAACTATATTTTATATAGCAGATTATAAAGTGTTCTAGAATAAAATATGATCGTTCATCATAAATTTTTATACTAAATCACTTATAAATTAATTAACATTTTAAAATCGTAATAATTATGCTGTGATTACTGCTATATAGTTTCATAGATATGAACTTGAAACGTCCATTTTGTTATATTTGTGAACTTAATGATAGAAGAACCACTTAGATTACTATTACTTTGAAAAATGACGCGATTAAATAAATGTTAAATGTGTCCTAACTTTGATATGATATGATATCCATTATTTTTATTCAAAGATTTGATATAGGGATGCTGGAATAATTGCTTAGTGCATTCAATAAACATTATCTTGTTTAAAATATGTATCCGGATTTTGTTAGACAGGAACATTATGAAAATCATTTACATTTTCTCTCAATTTTTAATTGCATTTCTTTGTCTGCGCTTTGGCATGTCATTTTTTTCACGTGTATTTCATGACCGGGTCTGTCTGACTAGAACAGACCTGTGCACGTGCAAAAGATAGACCTCATAACGGACTTTCTTTTGTTTAAGCAGGTCTATCCGAAAAATATAGACCTGTCACAAACAATAGAGTAGGTGTGTAATGATAAATACAAGGATTTCGAGTACTGTCGATTCAAATATGATCGAGAATGGGAAATCTTAAATTAATAGTACATAGGGGTGGCAGGAAAAAACATATACGAAACCGTATTACTAGCAAAACAGGTAATTGAATTTCATCTGGCTTGATAGTGTAGTGGTTATGGTGTTTGTTCTGCATGCGGAAGGTCGTAAGTTCAAGACCCAGACGGGAATAACACATTTTGCATTTTATTATTTATTTTTTACTTTCTTTTTTAGATACTTGTATAGATATTTCCAAGTTTTTATTCACGAGAATGCTATAGCATATATAATAAGTTACAATTCAATATAACAATTCAAACAATGCCGCTGACCCGTTTGTCTCCTGTGCCAATAGGTTATCACCACGGAGAAATGAATGGCGAGGTTTTCATCAAGTGGTTTTATCAAATTTAAAGCTAATCCCTAATCTTCCAGCACAACCCGTCGTGGTAATAGACAATGCACCTTAACACTTTTGCAAGTACAAGTTTTTAACGAAGTCAACATTGAGAACTGTGTAGAGAAAATACATGACTTTTTCGCCAAAATCTTGAATATCTCCGATCCCCAATTGCAATTTGACATCGATGTTGCGCACAGAGTTGGTGCACCTGCTTATGACAAAATACGACCCATCGTTGTACGCTTTAAAGATAAGCAGTCTGTCCAAGCCGTCAAGAATCATTTGAAAGGTTTTGATTTCAAAAGTTCACCGTATTATGAAACAGAACAGTTACCACCCGAGATAATGGAACGTAGGCGTTCCCTTATCCCGGAGATGCTGAAAGCCAGGAAAGACGGCAAGAAAGCAGTTTTGGTCCGGGATAAGCTTTTTATCAACAATCAGCTGTACGCGCCGACTATCGGAGCGATACCACATGGTACAGACTAGAAAAGAGAAAAGTATGAATTGAACTTTTTGTCTTGGAATATTGAAGGTCTGAAAAACTGTTAAAGTGACGTCGAGTTCCTAAATTTTTTGTGTAATTTTGATGTACTGTTTTTTTCCGAAACATGGCAACGTAAAAATGATTCTTTTGAAATATGAGTCAGTATTTGTACCTTGTAACGAAAGTTTGTCTTCTCGTAGAGGTCACGGTGGTATTTGTTTATTTATCAAAGAAAACATGAAGCCTGGTATGAATGTTGTAGATATTGATAAATCAGGAATTTTATGGGTAAGGTTTTGTAAGATATTTTTTCATTTATCGGAGGATCTTTATATATGTTTCTTATATATTCCTCCAAATAATTCAGTATACTTTAATATGCACGAATTGGGATTTTTCGAAAGTTTAGAAGAAAATGTACGAAAATATTCTGAAATTGGTTCAGTTTCAGTTATCGGAGATTTAAATGCTAGATGTGGTAACAGAAACGATTACTTGAATAATGAGTCGAATTTTAATAAATATATACATGTTATGAATAGAGATATTGAATATACTTTATGTGACTTGCCACATAGGTTTACAATGGATGAATGTGTTAATACCTCTGGTATAAAACTTTAGATATTTGTGCTAATAGTACATTAAAAATTGTCAATGGTCGTTGTGGAGACGATGCTGGAATAGGAAGTTTTACAAATTTAAACCAAAAACGGTAATAGCCTGATAGACTATGTGTTATGCACGTGTGATTTATTTCCATTTATTAGCAATTTCATTGTTCACGATTTATATACATTTTCAACACATGTACCGTTACAAGTATGTTTTAAAGCAAAATGTATGTTGAATCCATCTGAAAATGAGCGTGTTGGTTCCGGTGTAAAGTTAAAGTATGATGAAGACAAAGATCAAGAGTTTAGAGATATTATGGATATTGAATATAATCGTATAGATGTAATGGTGAATAATATAATATCGTCTGATATAGATTTTGATACAGGTATAGATGATATAGCTCAGTGTTTATATGACAATGCTCGTTCTGTTTTTGGCACGAGAAAAATTGTACATAGTTTTAAGAATAATGAACGTAAAGGTAAAAATCCTTGGTTTAACAATGAATGTGAAGTTGCAAGAAAAGAATTACGTAATGCAAATAGAAATTATAAAATATGTATGTCTACAGATAATAGAGACTTACTTGTTATAAGGCGAAGACGATATAAACAGACAAAACGAAGAGCGATAGTACAATACAAAAATAGACAGAAAGATAAACTTTCATAATTTAGCGAAAAATAGTCCTCAAAATTTTGGTCTGAGATTAAAAAACTTAAGTCAAGTAATCCAAAAGGGTCTAAAATAAGTAAAGATCAATTTTATGAACATTTTAAAGATTTGTACGGTGACAGGGATATTTTTACTGATAGGGATGTAGAAGATAATATAAATAATTCGGAATCAGACGATATTTTAGTTGATGAATTAGATGTAGATTTTTCAATTGAAGAAATTGAAAGGGCAATTACTTCTCTTAAAAAAGGCAAAAGTAGTGGGGATGATCTTCTTACACCTGAACTTTTTATAGATTGTAAACACATTATTTCACCATTATTATGTAAATTATTTAACCACATGTATTCAAAATGTATATATCCAGAAAAGTTGGACTAAAGGTATTGTGGTGCCTGTACCTAAAAAAGGTGACCTGACTAATATAAATAATTATAGAGGTATTACCCTTACAAGTATTTTTTCAAAAGTATTTTCAATCATATTAGATAACAGACTAAGAAAGTGGTCGCAAAATGTAAATGTATTAGATGAATGTCAATTTGGTTTTAGTAAAGGAAAAAGCACTGTTGATTGCATTTTTGTTTTGAATAGTATTATAAGTAGAATATTGAATTATGAAAAGAAGAAAATGTATATAGCGTTTGTAGATTTTAAAAAGGCGTTCGATGTGGTATACAGAAATGGTATATGGTTCAAGTTAATTTCTTATGGTGCATCATCAAAAATTGTAAATATGCTTAAAGTCATGTATGAGAATGTAAAAGCATGTGTCAAAGTAAATGGCTGTTTAACTGATTATTTCGACACATACATGGGAGTAAAGCAAGGAGAACCATTATCTCCTCTATTATTTCTGTTTTTTATTAATGATATGCGAATTCAACTTAGCGAAGACACTTTAGATACATTTACTGTTGACGAATTACAGATATTTCTATTGCTATTTGCTGACGATACTGCTTTATTTTCTTACTCTGTGGATGGTTTACAGCATTTGTTAAACAAACTACATCAATACTGTGCAAAGTGGGGTATTATGGTAAATACGAACAAAACTGTAGTAATGCTTTTTAAAAATGGAAATAGGAATGAAAATGTTGATGTATTTTATAATAATGAGAAATTGAATTTTGTTAAATCATTTACATATCTTGGTGTTACTCTATCTTCAAATGGTAAATTTTATCAAACACAGAAAGCCTTATCAAAGCAGGCAAACAAAGCACTATATTCATTAAATGCGCTGTTTGACAAAGTGCAAATGGATATATTTCTGAAAAGATAAAATTGTTTGATGCTATGGTATTACCAATTTTAAATTATGGTTCTGAAATTTGGGGCCTTCATAAAGCTCCAGATATTGAGCGTATTCATATCAAGTTTTTAAAGCAAATATTAAATGTCCGACAACAAACTGTAAATGCAACCGTTTATGGTGAACTAGGTAGATTTCCTTTGTATGTGTATAGAAAAATAAGAATTTTGAAATATTGGCAAAGGTTGAAGAATAATCGAGATTCTTTGATTTATAAAGTGTATGAAATGGTAGATGTTAATGGTATTATTGTGAATAGATGGTCTTTGGAAGTTAAAGAACTATTAGATGATCTTGGCTTCTCGTATATGTGGAACTACGTTGATATCTCAAATGGTCAATTGCAACAATTAATACAAAGAGTAAAAGATCAATATATTCAAATGTGGTATAATAGTATACATAGTATGTCAAAATTAGATACATATTGCTTATTTAAAAACGAATTTTCCTCAGAGAAATATCTTATATGTATTAATAATATAAATTACAGGAATGCATTGTGTAGATTTAGATGTTCTGCACATGACTTGTTGATTGAAGAAGGCAGACATCGGAATATTGATAGAAACAATAGAAAATGCACTAAATGTAACATGAATGTGATTGAAAACGAATACCATTTCTTGATGGTATGTCCATATTATAGATCAATAAGAATGGAAAATCTGCCAAAATATTACAATTCTTGGCCAAGTATACAGAAATTTAAAAATTTGATGAAATGTGAAAATAAATGTACTCTTAACAAACTTGCAAAATATATCTATCTGGCAAATTGCAAACGTGGAAATGTACAATTAAACGAAGCATTATAGTAACGTTAACGATATATTATACTTTTATACAAATTATATAAAGTACACATTTGTAAATTAGTATTCGTCAAGTCGTTACAATATGTACTTACTGTCTTAACTGTATTATTGTCATAAAAATAATTATTTTATTTTCTCAATAATTGTCTACATGAACTAAATTATTAAAATACAAATAAACATGTCAATCACCCTGTTTATGAAACACGTATGTACTAATAATTTACATATTAAATGTATATCCTGTACTATAGATTGTATATATATTTTGTTAACAGCTTTTCGAATGTCTTTTTAATATGTTTGTGTGATAAATTATGTTATACTTTTCTCATAATTATGTTACTCTTTACCGCCATACATTGTTACAACGTATTGGCGATGAACATGTATATATGTTTGTGCCAAATAAAATGTTTGTTCTGTTCTGTTCTGTTCAGTACAAAGTGTGATGACGTCCCTCAAACAGCGCCATAACATACAACTCAACCAAACCAAATGTCACTTGTCGCACAAAGGCCCAATTGAATTGTATTAAACATGAGATTTCATATTCTCGTATTTTGCCGAAATGATTGATTCTTATTATAACTTTTACTTGTAAGATACAATTATATTCGTCTTTTCGAGAGTAAAATTTTGACTGAAAGTTTGTTTATCTTGTTATTTATATACATGGCGCACATTTGAGAATTACCCTTGCATTGAAAAAAAATATAGTATTAAAAAAGGAAATGCTGGGATTTGAACCCGCACCAGTAAAGTTGATAGACCAGCGCGCTACCACTACACTACAATGTCTCACTGCAAATAGTATTGCCAATAAGTATTACAATACTATCCATACACACATGACTTACCTTTTCTGAAGTGCGCTGATCCATGTTATGTTTACAACGGTTCCGAAATAAATAAACTTCAACAATACAAATAACCGTTTTGGGGTATATAAATAGATTTCATCGACATTATCAGTGTATCTAAAACTGAAATCCGTAAAGAAATAAAACACTTTTAATAACTAATTATTTCTATAATAATGGGTTTAAATTTATCACTGCGGTTAAATACTCATATAAAACGTAATTTGCCAGACTTTCTTGAAACAATCACATCATCGTAGCAATTATATATTTACACTAGTCAATTTTCGCATGTATTTTTTTGCATACTCATGTCTGTTCATTCAAATTATTTGAACTTAGTATAAACAAAAGACTAGTATTCGGAAAATCATAAAACACTAAACATAATATATACAGTACTTGTTTATATTATCTTACAGATCAATTTAAGGCGATAGAAACATGGTCTACTCTATTTTTCATTTTTCTCTAAATACATGCACATAAATTGTGGTCATAGATTCTTTGCCCGTGACAAACATATGGAATATATCCAACTCCAATCAGATGTTCCAAGAAAAATTGTGGTCCTAATGCAGGTAGTGCCCGCTTAGTACAGTCTGAAAAAGAAGAACAACACAAAGAAATATGATTGTTTTATTGTGATTAAATGTACGAAAAATACGCTCTAAAGCACTGCATGTAATTAAATGGCCTTCAATCAAGTACTTTTTGCATCATTTAGGGGATAAATTCCGCTTTATGTTCCGTGTATTTTTATGTAAATGCATTTAACAGGTAAAGATTTAGCTACACACTCAGATTAATTTTTTTATCATCCCTCTTACATCAAGTTTTATAAGATTTTACTTCGTTTGTTTACTTATCATTTGTTTTTATTTGTTTTTTTTTTGGTTGTGAGATATTTATTTTTCCATTAAAATCATCATAAAAAATTCAAGATTTTCGAGAATATGGAGCATAACTTTAACCCAAGCAAGATTCTTGTTTTTATTATGTTAGTGAGCATCGGTTGGAATTTCTGCTCCAGTGTAAATAGGATATCGTAGATAAATAAAGAAAATATACCTTTAACTGGAAATTTGACCTCGTCATATGCGGTATCAGCTGTAATCAAGGAAATAATAATCATTTATAAAGCTTGTTTATTTGGCTTTAAATGGCAACAGTTTTACTATAAATTTAAATATTAATAGCTTCTTTAACATAATAAAAACACTTATATGAGTTGCATAACCTATTCATTTTCCTCTCCTACAAAACAATTAGATATTTGTAAAATGAATTTATTATGATCGTTAAGATATGATTTCTTCCTAGATACGTACGCATATCACGATTATTACACACTATCAATAACAGGTTCTTATCTTTAACATAAATGTAGCATTTAAAATGATAAACAAGATCATCAAAGGCGGCGTTCAATGAACTCAACCCCACAAGAACCAGCAACAAGTACCAGTGGCAAGGAGCCCAGGAAGGCCCGAAACAAAACAGGACAGGGCGCATCATAACACAGTCGCTATATAAAGAAAAGTTTTGTAACATTTTTTTTTGCAATATTGCAAGAACTGAACAAAGACAAGATAAAGTAATTCATTTTGATAAAAAAACCCAGAAAATTCATACATAAAAGTATCATACCTATAGCTGGTTTGCAGGCACACAAACTGTGATCGTACACTGTATTACCATGACATGTAAACGGTATGTTACCTAGACCTCTCACGTGCAACAGAAAATATTGCGGACCTAGCGTCTCCAGGGGCTCTTTTTGACATTGTTCTACAAAACCAATCAAAAGGAAATTAACATTTCACCAAATGAGATTAAAACAGAATCCCCAAAGATGTCAAACACGGAAAAACTGAAAATGTTGAAGGCTCGGTTTGACCGAGTCGTTCATGGACTGTAGTAGTAAGCTACCGTTCACACCCCTTAGCATCGGCTTCAGCAGAATTCAACATTTAACATAAAATGTATACAAATACTAATGTCTCGAAAATATATGTTATTGTCAAAATAAACAACTATCTGGCATCATTTTCCTTTTTCAGCTCATAAATATATGAACTTTTTGAAAACAGACTATTTGAATGATATACTTCTAATTATGTTTTATATTCATAAAAACATGCCAAAGGAATTTCTAAAAAGTACAAAAAGCTGCATTCCTTGTCTAAGGACAATCTTAATATCACAACGGATTGAATCTGCACAATCATTAGGTCATTCATGAAACTACATGCATATATAAAACATATTCATGTTAAAAATAAAAAGAAACATACCTTTAGCATGATATTTCTCATTAAATGGTCCATTTACCGAGGAAGCTGCAAAAAACGTAAAAGAACGATTACAAAAGGAAATACATTAATTGACAAATATGAAATACATGTATATGCCATTTTATATTTACGGAACCACTTTTAAGTTTGAATTTCTTATATTTTCTTCGTCCCTACTTATTAGGGACCGTATCAGCTTTAGTACAGTTTAAACATTTTTATTAAGATTTTAAAGTGATATTTTTTGTTGTAAATGGTATCGTTTCATTACCACACACACGGCAACTCTACTTATATTTTGGTCATATACGATATTTTGTGAACATCTTAAAATTAAATTAAATACACAAAGAGAAATATACATTGTGACATTTTTCATGTAGAAATATAACTACAATAATTTTGCACTTAATCTACTGAAAACAAACATGATTAGCCTTTCCCAACATTATAAAGTAAGATCAGTCTGCAGATCTGTGCATCTGATGACCATCCTTTGTCTGTTGATGGCTCATTGCTTTTGTATTTGATATTAATTTTTTTTATCTTCGAATGGAGTATTCCTTATTCTAAGCAGGGAAAATTCAGGGTTATGATCATAATTATTCGTTTCCGTACCTGCTGTCCCATGTCGTTTATCAGGATCGATAACTTTATCCGCATCTTTAAGCGCATCGATTTTTGTACTTATTTCATTCAAAACATTTAGAATATTATCAGGGTCCACTGCAACTTTCCTTAAACTCTCGGTATTTTGTTTCTTCTTTTTGACTGGTTTTGTACGTATAATAAGCGAGTCATGAGCACCATTTGAGTGTCCATTGTTATCCCTATGGGGCTCATTTTGGACATTGGAATCTAACACAAGAGGCGAGATCTTCGTTCTGGAATGAGATGGGAGACCACCTCTGCTTCCTCTTAGGAATAAACTCTTATGTGCATCAGATATTTGATCTTTACCGATACCAAGACTGGTCGGATCTTCAACAGCTTGTCCAGTGATGTTGCCATGGTCATGCAGTATTACCCTTACATCAGATTTTTTGACTTTAGGCTTCTTTTTCTGCTTTTTGACTTTTGAATTATGAATATCGGTTCTCCTCCAGTAGGGAATTTCTTCAGCCCGCTGATTAGCGGAGAAATCTATATCGGATACTGAAATACCCAAACTTTGACTGATGGTATTGTCCTGTAAAGTAAAATACTATATGTTACAGTGCATGGTTCTAGAAGAGACACATTTATTGGAACAAGAACATTTCTTATGTTCAGTAATGTGCACTGATTTAGGAAATCTTATCTGCAATCAGTTATACAGACATATATTGTAATTTCGTCATTCTAGAAAAGTTATACGTTGCTTGCTATATTTTACGTTTTGATTTACACTTTACAAGACCTTATCCAATTTCTTATTGAATAGATGTTAACTTACGGAAGCAAATCCTCTGAAATCATCTTCTATAATGATAATGTTAGCATCTTCTGGTTTTTCGGGATCTCTTGAGTCCACTGAAATGATAAGCCTTTAAAAAGAATCTCTCAAATTCACAGAAATAAGATAAAATCAAATATATCCAAATTTAAAACTTATTTAACGTTATCATGCATCATTATGATTGGGACGAAAATCAAAAAAGAAAGTTAGAATTTTAGTTATAAAACTCATATTTATCCTTCAGTTTTCAAAAAATGGATAGTAACTAGCTAAAACTCGGTATTAACATTACTCTTACCGAGTTTATGTACGCAAGTACAACTTGTTTTCTCAAACAACGTTCCAGCAGCACACTTCATATGCCTCCAATTATCTCTTGGTTCTCGAATTAAATACCACATTGGTCCACGTGATGAGGCCCGGAAAGGACATTCTTTCACTATAATCAATACAATTTTTTAAGATTATTTACTAAACTTATATATGAATGTGTAGTATGAAATTTGTTTATCAAATCGAACATCTCCAAATTGCAAGACTATGTAAATGATACAAGAAGTGTAGCAATGTCATAAATTTTCAACAAAGAATTAAATTACGAGTATGTTATTTTAGCGATATACTTTTGTTACATATCATTAAGTTAAAACATATTTTTATTCAAGATATATACACATGTTAATAATTTACAAATTAAAACATAAAGGGATTGGACCGCGAGCTGCAATAGCTCATGGAAGTCCTCTCATTTCTTTTAATAAAATTACTGTGATATGTTAATGTTATTGATACATGAATATATTAATGTTGAAGAATTACCTTCCCCAGTGCGTGTATTTATTAGCAGACTTGCAGCGAGTGGTCTTGGAGTTGTTGATGGTTCTGTAAAAAAAGAGCCAAAAATGATAAACTATATTGATAAATGCAACGATTTGTTATTTTTGTTATACTAGTACTTCGTTTGTAAGGCCGCTGAATTCAAATCAGTTTTCTCTAAGACAAATCGTTTATTTTGTTTTTGGACAGCCGTTGTTTCTATTTGGAAAACTGTCCTGTCCGACATCACGCAAGAATAAGCAAGAACATCGGCATACTGGAATTTAGAAATAAAAAGTCGATGCGAACTAGCAAACCGATGTTTGCTTTAAAAACAATATTGAGCTAATTAGAAGTTCAATGTCTTGTTGAAGGAAATTACATTTACACATTACGAATGAAAGGGTCTGTCACTGTATTTCTTAACTTTTCTGAAAGTAAATTTGTATGTCCTAGAACTTACGATGGACAAAGCAGTTTCTATAAATCGCAAACATATCGCTCTTTTAATAGTATACATTTTTCCTTACCAACGCGTTTCACTATATCACGTGGGTCTACTTTGCTCCTACTATTAATCGTGTTATGGATTCTTTTCTTTCTATCTGAAATAGATATAATAAATAAGTAGCTGAAACTTATTAATAATAACAGATTGATGAGATTGTCAAAGGCGGATTAATATTATTTATATATAAATATTAAATGTGAGTTATGGAATAAGTATCCTAATACTTAGTCTGCCGACGGCAAGTGATTTTGTCCATGTGACAAGTGCATACCAGGATTCAGTCAGCACTTCTTTTGAAATTTTCCCTACAAGTGACGAATCGTTTTGGGAAATATATTTATATTGATAAAGAAAAGTTTGTTAAGGTAATAATACTTTCATCGATAATAGGATTACTTATTCAGCTTGAAAAAGATAAAGCATTATTTATTCTCTCTGATCAAGCTTGATTTTTGTACGTTAGTATTATGAGAACTATTATTATCTTGACTTATAATAAAGGCGTCATTTTTTCATGCTTATAATGCTTTTATTGTTATAAATTATTCATTTGTTTCTATCCTGTTTGGTTGTACATTGTAACCCTGTCTACTCCATATTTTGATTTTATCTCACTTTCCTCCCCCTTTTGTATAAATTATATCGTAAGGTATCATTCAACTTTTCATTTTTACTTCGTATTTTTATATTTAAAGTAAATATGTGTCCCGTTTGTCTCGTTATTTGGTATCTGTATTTACTTTGATTTAACTATATTTGAACCGCGTCACGACAAAGCCAACATAATGGGTTTGCGTCCAGCATGGATCCAGACCAGCCTGCGCATCGGCGCAGTCTGATCAGGATCCATGCTGTTCGCTATCAGTTTCGCTATTTGTAATAGGGTTTGTAAGCGAACGTACAGCATGATGCATGGATCCTGATCAGACTGCGCGGATCCATGCTGGTCGCAAACCCATTATGTTGGTTTTGTCGTGACGCGGCTCATTTATATATATCACCGTAGTGGTATATTTCTGGTTGCTTGTAAGCTTCAAGAACGGGTCTGCATCACCCATTCGCCTCGACTGCTAATAACTGCAGACAACCCGTCATAACGAGTCATGATATAATGTTTTAATTTAAAAAGACGTACAAGTATATTATATATCTTTTCTGACAAGTTGAATGTTTGTTTTATTTACGTCAGTGAGTTCACATTTCAACACGAGACTAACATTGTCATTATATGACTTTCCCATAAGTCTATAAATAATGAGCGGTGGGAACTGGAAATAAGACATTTATAAATCAACTGGATTGTTTCCCTATATAAAACAACAACAACAAAAAAACATAGTCGGGATCCCAACAAAGCTTGATCTAAAAGTTTCATTAGTTGAATAGCATACATCTTAATCACAAGTTCTCTTCTGCCCTGGGTAATTCACTTTAAGTATTAGGTCGGATAGATGACTTCGGTGATAAAAAAAATAATGTGTGTAATGATAAAAATGTGATTAAATGATATTCTTACTGACTGATGTAAATATAAACGACATAAGATTTGTACATCCACAGACACCAATGTCAAACACGGTTGTCTGTGCACACGGCATATGTATAAAGTTTGGCTCATAGGCTGGTTTTCCATTGTTGCTTGGTGGTACAGGTTGTGGTACTTTGTACCAGTCCGGTCCAAGCTCTGATGGTAACAGGGAACAATTATCTGAAAAATGGAAAGTCACATTACATTTTGATAAAAAAATATGTCCGTAAGTATAAACTAAAAGTGTTGGAAGTAATAAAATGCACGATATATTCGAATAACCGGAAATAATTTAAAATTAAATTCAACATTTTGTGTTCTTATTTTCACATTCTATACGTCACTTAGTTTCATTGTTGATGTTATTTTCAAATGTCATTTGAAGCGAAATAAACTCGTTAACCGATAATTAAAACTATTGCGGTTGTCACTTTTATATTTATTTCTGAATATTTAATCTTTTCTAGAAACATCTCATCATTTATTCTATCTTATTTTAATTACTCCTTCTAGACTACTTGTTTAGGGTCGTATTTATGAAATAAGTTAAAACATAAATAATGTTCTGAAACAGGGAGAGCCGACATCAGTAAATGAAATTAAAATTGTGCGAAAGTTTTTATGAGTGCGTTCATAAAAGAAAAATGAATGGTTTGATATTTCATCCCAACTCATACATTGGCATTATCCGTTACGGTATCTAACGTTTAGCTATTGTTCTGGATATATTGAGTTCAAATATCCCGAAAGAACAGAAGATGGTAACACTTTTAACAGTACAAATGTACATGTTAAGAAGGTTTTATTACACCAACACCATCTCATTCAATAATATTTAGTTTATACAGAATTTATTATAGTTAGATTGTGTTGTTAGAAGCTATAGAAACGCTCTCAAATCAAATCCGTATATGGGACCAACCGGTACTAGGCATTGAGTGTAAAGACTTTTTCTAAATGAATCAACGGATTTGATCCCAACAGCAAGCAATCCTTATAATTCTTGTCCGAGATGTGAACCTCTCAGAAATTATATTAAGTAATATGCATTGACATTAGAACTGAAATATATTGTTAATAGTGCAATCGTCATAATGTTGAAGACGAATAGCATATCACGAAAATATTATAACGATTAAAGTACTTTTCATTTGAAAAGGGTATCACGTACTCACGAAGATGTGAAAACTATCGTTTAGAAAACAAATACACGTATAGATTTTAAAAGAAAAAAATAAGAGAAGTAACTGTCTATACTTTGGACTCATAACTACAATACTTAATACCCACGTACGAACTGCATAACGCGTGTTCTAAAAGCAAAGTTATTCATATAAACAAAATCTTAAATGTTAAAGAAGTTCCATATAGCTAAAGAAAAACTACATGTGATATTTTGTCATGCCAAATGTGATTGTTCAGAAGCACCTCTTAAAACTAACAGGGTTTTGTCAATACAACGAAAAATTTGTTCGTATAGCTAGACATATATTTTACCTAACTTTGATTAAAACACAGATGATCTATGTATTTAACAAGCATAAGGTATGATGGAATGAGTACAGATGAATGACTATATTGTAAGATATTTTACCAATGTGATGAATGCTGTATACACTCTGCACGATCACGTTAATGATGACCCAGCAAAAACACAAGCTGCCATCAAACCACATAGTTGAGTCTCTAGTTCATCACATGGTAGCCTGCAGTTAAAATAAGACACCAATGTTTGTTTGTATACAAGACAGACGTAGACATCAGTCCTTACAAATAATGTATGTTTAACTTAACATGATGTTAATATACAACTGTTACATTTAACCTATAGATATTATATTTTGCAAAAAATAGCTGAAGTGAAGTAGGAGAAAAGCAAAGACCCTTAAGAGGTTATGGACATTTCTTCACACATCACCTTCTAGTAGCGGGCTTATCCATCAACTCGACATTTCAAGCATCACCCCCCTAGTAGCGGGCTCATCAATCAACTTGACATTTTAAGCCTCACCAACTAGTAGCAGGATTATCCTTCAACTTGGCATTTCAAGCATCACCCACTAGCAGCGGGCTTATCTTTCAACATGACATTTCATGCATCACCCACTAGAAGCAGGCTTATTGTAAAAGCACCACCACAAGTGTGGGCTTATCAATCAACTTGACATTTCAAGCATCACCCCCTAGTAGCGGTCTTATCAATTGAATTGACATTTCAAGCATCACTCACTAGAAGCGGGATTATCCATCAACTTGATAATTTAAGCATCAACCTCTAGTAGCTGGCCTATCCATTACTTTGACTTTTTAAGCATCACCCCTAGTAGCGGGTTTGTCAATCAACTTGACATTATAAGCATCACCCACTAATAGCGGGCTTACCCATCAACTTGACATTTCAAGCATCACTTACTAGTTGCGGGATTATCCTTCAATTTGATATTTCATGAATCCCCTACTAGTAGCGGGATTATCCTTCAACTTGGCATTCACTAATTCGGTCTTATCCTTCAAATTGACATTTCATACTGGTGCAATAATTTGTTAATACAGTCAGGAATCCAGAAATAGACACGAATTAATTGCGTAACGGAATTTGACATTAAAAGAACACGAACAATCAAACAAACTCATCTGGGTTTACGCCTCTGAAGTATTGAAGTAGTAACAGGGTAGCGTTCCATATTTAAATATATTATATCAACCAACCTATACACAATCCATTTTTTTTACCAAAATTATGAAAACTGATTCATAATTCTTCTTCCTGTTCTTACTTGACAAATAAATTATGAGAAAAATTATGTACTACAGACTGCATCAGCCATTCATTTATAGTTCTCTCTTCACATATGGATATTTAGATTGCCAAAATACATTATCTGATTGGCTTTTATATTTTAGAGATTAAAAATTCTTGTATATGATTTACAACTAGAAGAGAACAAATATCCAAGAGTTAACCTACCTGAAACGAAATAATTTCATGTAAAACTGTGTGAAATAAATAATGAATTCCAATCAGCCGGCCGATCAATATCTCCCTGTCGATTATACAAAACGCACTGAAAACTTAAAACTAAGATTCACATAATATATTTGATAGTTCACATCTTTGACAGTTATGAAAGCTGATATCCAAAAACCGTATTTGTTTGAAATGATATAAAACAATAAGGATCTAACTTTTTCTAAGCGTCTACAACAGATAAATAATCGCGTTGAATTTTTATTCACTTCATTAAGCATATAAACGTTTACAAATCAACTTTAATTAATGTAGAAGGAAAGTAAAGTAATTCATTATTATCACTTTTACCGTGTCATGTTAATTAAAACATGTCACACGTTATAAACATTTAGAGGTTACCGTTAAAAGAGAGCAAACTAATGTAAAATATTGACATGAAAGTTATAATTGTGTTTTATTTCGTTTGAGATAAGTTAGACAACTTGCTTAATTGGTAAAAGAATCAACTAACTGATGAATCACGCGAAAAATAGACAGTTGTAACACGCTTGTCTGAACAAATGAGCCTCGTCACGACAAAACCAACATAATGGGTTTGCGACCAGCATGAATCCAGACCAGCCTGCGCATCCGCGCAATCTGATAAGGATCCATGCTGTTCGCTATCAGTTTCACTACTTGTTATAGGGTGTGTAAGCGAACAGCATGGATTCTGATCAGACTGCGCAGATGCGCAGGCTGATCTGGATCCATGCTGGTCGCAAACGCATTATGTTGGTTTAGTCGTGACGCGGCTCAAACGTTGTATGAGGAAAACTTCATGGATACACTCGGACGCGAGTTGTCAATTTGTGTCTTTTTGTCCTCATGACGATCTTGACACACATGACAAACAGTTATGTTATTTACATTAAGTTTTTATCGTTTGTAATTAAACACTGTGACTTAACACCGTGTACTCTAGAGTACTGGCTGCGCTGTTGCCCTGTGACCATTTCAGACTATGTTGTTTGGTATTCGTTGGATCTAGGATAAAGTAAATGCATACCTCTCACAGCAATTGTTTTTAAGGACAAAGTAAATGCATCTTCCACACGGACATTTTTCTTTTCAGGCCAAACTAAATGCATCTACCACACGGAACTTTTTCTTTTCAGGCCAAATTAATGCAGCTACCACACGGACCTTTTTCTTTTCAGGCTATACTAAATGCATCTACCACGCGGAACTTTTTCTTTTCAGGGCAAACTAAATGCATCTACAACACGGACCTTTTTCTTTTCAGGCCATACTAAATGCATCTACCACGCGGATATTTTTCTTTTCAGGCCAAACTAAACGCAGCTAACACACGGACCTTTTTTCTTTTCAGGCCATACTAAATGCATCTAACACACGGACCTTTTTCATTTCAGGATAAAAAAAAGGCACCTGCACTACCCACCAATTTCAAAGTATAAGCAGCAATCAGGTTATCACCCGAAAACCCACTCGTAGCATGATAGTGTGAATTCTACTGGTTCAAATGTCAAATATAGAGACAATTCTGGTATATAAATCAGCAAAGTACCTTCAGCTCATCATGCCTTCGTCACTGAAGTATTACACATGTAAATAACAAAATTTCATTTGCATTGTGGTTATACGAATAATATAAATATTAGCGTTACAAAAAATGAACAATTTTGACTTTTTCCAAATGATTATCATGATTACGGTTTACACTTTCATAATATACACTTTCAATCTTCACATTAAATTTATCTGTTAAAAAGTACAGATAGAAAAGTTCAAACATTTAAATTTATCATTTCGAGTCAGCAAAAAATTAAGACAATTTATTGGCGCCCGCCACTGACTGAATAAAAACACTTCTTTAAACAAAACGATTAAACAACATGTTGAACTTTTTTTCTATTTTGAGTGTAACTTAATTCATCAAATGTAAACAGTTTAGATAAGTGAAAACATGTAAACCACAAGTGGCAAGTACAATTGTATATAACTTCATGAAGTTGTCAGTTACAATTAGATATCAAAACGTAGATGTAAATTTGTGATCAGTATTCCTTGACAACATATAAATTAAAAGCAGCGGATATTTATATTATGCATTCAGTTATGTTCACTTCAGATATACTGAAATAATTGTATATACGTTTATTTAAATTTTATTTAAATCATTTTCATGCCGAATTAATTTCTTTATTTTTCTGAATTGTGTTTTAAATCATGAAATAAAAATGAACTGGAGAGTTATTGTATTTGTTTCCTTTCATGACTTGTTATTGTGATACATTTTCCGCAATCTTGACCTAGAATTCTTTTGCTGCACTTCAAGAAGGTTGTCTACGATTATGTCATTGTTTTGAATAATACAATTTGTTTGGTTTATTATAGATTAACGACCTCATAAATTTTACAATACAATTGTTTATTCATTTATTCATTAGTTTGACTGAATCTCATCTAGTTTTCTGTCATTACAGGAGCATTGTTTCACATGGCCGGTCTGCACCGCATATGTTGTTAATGCTCGTCTATAAAAGACTGTTATTATGTTATACACTTCATTTCGCAGTAAGATGAACGATTCGCGATTGTGAATGTTCAAGATATTGGAAATAATAAATAAGTTTAATCTATTTTCTATGTGAAATAGGGGTAAAAATCTAGAATAAAATAGCAAGTACATTATATGTCAATAATACGTTCAGCAATTTAGTAGATTTTTTAAATTTTCTGTCAATGATTTTTTACAAACATTCTAAGATAAAAATGGCCTATTTCCTAGAAATATTGCATTCATGATAAATGTCCCTTGTCCAAATAGTTGTACCTTGCCATGGTATTCTCAGTTCTGTGTCAGACAGTTTTCCAATCATTTACTTTATATACAAATTTGACAAAAATCTTAAACAAGGTTGCCTTGTCATGTAAAAAAGAATTCCAAAATTCCAAATTCCTAAGATTTATTTTGAATATCTTTGTTACTTTTGAAATTATTCTACCATGATAAAAAGTCAAAAGGGGGCTTCTCTATAAATATAGCTTCAGAACAATTGACATAGCCTTACCATGTTAAACTTGCATTTCAAGTCCAATGTTGATACCTTTTTAACGTGTTTGGGTAATAGACTAAAACATTAAATGTTCCGGTGCATGACGATGGAGCGATCATAACAGACCGACTTTTTATTCGAAACAGACGAGCTAATAAATACTATAAAACATTCTTGTTTTACATGTCTTTATTTGTCCATAATCATTCTAGTTAAAGGAATAAAAACATTATTGTATAAATGCAATAAAATCGTAAAAAATGATCACAAGAAAACGAACATAATTAAAACAATGTTAGTCAAAATAGGTAAAAATACGCTTCATACTCCTCCTTCAATACATTTTAGATCGTGCTTATTCCTTGAACAAACAAGGTTTCACTTTATAAAAAATAAGTGTTTATTAAACTTCAAATTTAATTATTTCTTGGAGAAGGAACTTCAAAACATCGCAAAAGCTGTTTTCATATTGGTCCGTCTGATTTTGCTGCTGAACAGGGGTTGTAAGACATACGTTCGAAATCATGCCACTTGATTCATGATAAGGACGGAACAACATCAAATAATGTACAGTCATCATGATTCGGTATTTCATATTGCGCACAAGTATGTAAATATATGCATTCAAAACGCTTTATGGAAACATATTTGATAGATAATGAGTTGTATGTAAAACATAAATGACAGCTCAATACATGATTGATGACTTTATCATTTATTGTAGAGCAAAGTTAATATTTTAAACTCATATTTTGCTTTTGACTATCAATATGGGTAATCACCTGATGAAAACATGGTGGACTAAGATTTTAATTGTACGGAACACCAACACAATTTATTATTGATATTCGCATTTGTTTATAAAATCAAACAACAAATGTGAAATATCCGTAGCGATATGCTCAGTGTTTGTAAACAAATGAATTAGTTACGAGATATATTTAATTAAATACAAGGGAATACGTATAATTAATGACTGTTGCAAAAACAATAAAACATAATTATTGTTGATAAGCATTTCATTTTAATGCAATATTACTATAGTATAACCCACGATAGTTATTTTATTGTCATATTAACCATTGTGTGGTTATCACTTTCAAATGCATATCTTTGAGTTCAGAACAATAAATCAAAAACAATTTGAAATATTGATTCGTTTGTATGAAATAAATTTCATATAAATATTTAAAATCATTGTTGAATTATAATATATGCGTTCCAGCAAAATACAAATACACGCAGATGATAATTAAATAAGTGTTGACGTCATGTATTCATTAAGTTATATTTTATTCAGGATAAATGAGTGTAGTACTTTATATTTATTGCATTGTATTGCAATAAATGTGAGCGTTATTTGATATGCCCTGTAAATATTTATATGTACCGATCTGATAATTCTAGTTGTATGATCTACTGTCGAGTTTTATTACATGTATTAATGTTTCATAGTCAGGGATGTCTTTGTTATTGTTTGTAGCTAGGCAGAGCTAGAGCAATGTGCATTCAATAGAGTTCATTTATCATAGCTATAAGTAATTTTAATTTCAAACTAAAAAAGATAAATGAGCCAACAAATGCTTCGCTTCAATGACCTGATTGTAACTCTTAATCGTTTAGAAAAGACATTGTGGCATAACATTTAAAAACAAGTAATAATTTGTAATCATTTGTTTTATGCAGTTGTTTAACCTATACATTTTATTTTACAATAATAATCACATAAAGTATTAATAAAGCTCAAAATTTATTATTTTATTGTGATGAAACTGAAGCATACGGCTTGTATAAAAGTGGTATCAAATAAGTACAAAATTGTATTGTTACATTTCTAAATTATTTATGGATGGATCATAAATCATAAGAAGGACAGAATATAAAGATAAAAATGTAGAAATGTGGTTTCCCTTCGAATTTCCTGAAGGCATTATTAATCGTTTTTGATTGTGCTATAATTTTCTGTTCATTCAAAAGCATATTAAATTAATTGAGAAAAAAAATATGCTGAAAAATAAGATATTCCTATCTTGGAGAATAGGACATTGTATAATAGAATCATATCCAACATCGAAATTATTAGAATGAAATATTTTATTGCAGTTTTGATAATAAGATTTTTTTATTGTATCTTGGAGAATTAGAGCTTATTTCGTGGATACAGGAATAAGATCTAACATCGCATTTATAAGAATAAAAGCTTTTATTAAAGTTTTGAAATTAAGAGCTAATATTTTAACTTGAAAAAATGAAATCTTATAATATAAACGTGTTTATTGACTAGGGTAGATAGTTGAGGTCCTTATGAATCGTTTGTGTAGTGGGCTTTTTACACTAAATGTTTTTATTTTCACGACACTGGTGGCAACAACGACAAAGCGATCATAATAGTCCGACTTTTTCTTTGAAACAGACGAGCTAATAAATGACCATAAAACATTCTTGTTATTATGCCTTTATAAATCAATAATAATTTAAATATTGAAAATAAATAAATTATTGCACAAATACATCAAAATGGTAAAATGTGACCATTTGAAACAAACATGATAAAGAGAATGATGGTTGAAGGCGCTAAAATGGGTAAAATTTATAATTTTTGTTTTAGTCCCTCACTAACTTTAAGATTTTGCTTGTTCCTTATACAATTAAATTATCACTTAATAAAAGTATTAATTCATAATAAATATTGACGATTTATAACTCAGTTAATTCTTATAATGAATGAGCTGGTCACGAGAAAATAAATGAAAAGTTTTAAAGCAGTATAGTATAGTTTATTTGGAGGAAGTTTACAAATCTCAAATATCCAAGAAATGTAACTAGACTGTTTCCGAAGCGCCTTTAGATTACCTTATAATGTGTACGTTTCAAAAAGATCCTTTATATGCTTACAATATTTTTAGAATGACCGATGAGATTCCCTGACTTCAGTTTGTAATCTATAAATAACCAATGAAAATCCTTCTAATATACAATTCTTCCCTGTAAAGTTTACAGGAAGTCGTTCTCAGACGGACTTCGTCCGGAAAGAAATATTTCAAAAGCAGTGTCGATGTTGTTTTGAAGGTGTGTGTTAGGTTTGCATTTGATGCTGGACACAAGTTCGAAGTCATGCCACTTAATTCATGATCAAGTTGGAGCAACATCAAATCAATTACAGTCAGCATGATATTGCGAACAAATATATAAATGTATGCAATCAAAACGCATTATGGAAACATATTTGATAAATAAAACATAAATGACAGTTTCATACATGATTGATGACTACCATTTATTTGAGGGCAAAGTTGATATTTTATACTCGTGTCTTTCTGTAGACTATCACTATGGGGAATTATCAGTATCTGATGCACTTTTTTCCCGAGAAAACAGGATTGATTATGAGGAACAACAAAAAAGCTATTTGACAGATTTGATACGCGAAAAGTGATAAGTCTAAGACATAAGATTTTGCATCCTCACTCTCGTCCTGAATATATGCCTACATTTTTTTTGTTAAACTTTTTATGTTTACCTTGACCTTTGTTATTGATTTGTTCAAACCATTAAGGTATGCAAGAGCACAAAACATAACAGAATTTTACCATATTCGAAGAATAAAAATTTAACATCATGGGCATGGTATAAATCGTGAACATGTTCGCAGTATAAAAAACTATAAACATATTTTTATCCAATTTACGTCTGCATCAACTTATTTCATTGATTGTTATATACTTTTGCAGATCACATGGGTCAAACAAGTGATTCTGCATCGTAACAATTTTCGAAAGAAAACGCCAATATGGCATTCATAAGGCTTTAAGATACGCCCAGATTGAGTAGAAGTTCTTCTTGAAACAGAAGTAATCATTTGGGTCTTTTTATGGAATGAGAAATGTTATGTTTGTTACTTCGAATACTGTTTTAGAGCTGTGCCTTAGTATTTTACCTTTTAAATGAATATCTCGGTAAAAGTGCATCAAAAGCACCTTGTGTCAAGGTATACCCTGCGAGTTTGTTACAGTCCATCTGGAAGCGAGAGGAAACCCAACTTAAACACTTAAACATATTTAACTTCATTATTCTCTGCATAGTGCATTGAATAACTTGCATGAACAAGTTGATGTTTATGCCAGTCATCGTTTTCGTTTCATACATTTGCTATATGTATCAAAATTCCACACTTAAAACAAGTACGATACATACAGTAAACTGGATGTAAAGTTGAAACTGCAACAACACAAAAATAACAACAACAACGATTCTTCAATGCTCATTTATTTATTACTTTTATCATCATTATTACATTCATAGTTATAGTGCTATATTGATTTCATTACACAAATACCATAATGATTTATTGATAACCAATGTGAATTAACTATAACGATGCGATCGGTGTTTGTAAACAAGTGAGTTAGTTACAAGATTAAATGGCATATGATAAAAGAATTGACTGTTGCAACAATAATGCATTGTTGATTAGGATTCTTTTAAATTTGATTTTAATGCAATATTATTATTTTATAGCCACGATTATCGTGTTATTGTCATCTAAACAAGTGTGTGTATAACACCTTTAATTTGAATATTTGTCAGTACAAAACAATAACTCACAAGAAAAGCATTGATGCAAAGCATCAAAGGGCGTCCAAGCAAGAAATGCAGCAAGTGAAGATGAACTAGTAGACAAATGATGACAAGATATTCTTATAAACAACCAGAAATGTATATCACTTATGAATGAGCGGACGAAAGACATTGTTCATTATGAACTTTGATTGGCATGCTAGAGATTAGAATATTACTTGTTATTTCTTTATGATCGTGGTAATTAATAGCAACAGATATACATGTATACAATCATTTATAATCCATATGTGTAACGCATGATCAACACGTACCACACCTTTGTAATTGTCCCTTATTATGTTATCGCTATTAGCGAAGACCCCCTCTTAAGGTATCTGTTCACACTTAGTAAAAATATGACACTGATTATATAACCATGTTGATCATGTTGAGCATAATTGTTTATTATACAATAAATGTAATATCTATTAATTTTAATAAAAAAACATACAAATTTTATGAATATTGTTTTCTTTTCTTTTTTGTGTTTTATGTGCTATTTTAATACTGAGTTTTTACTACTCTTTTTTTATTAAAATTGTAAAATAAATTTTAAGAATTCAATTGTCATATTAACCGACGATTATAAGTCAAAACTTAACTGGAAAAAGTCAGTAAATTATGGTTTATCTTTCAATATATAATATTGTTTATTCTTAAACCATGTACATGTACATTTGTATTTTTCTTTATCATTTTTTAAATTATCAATCAGTTGAATAATTCATAAAATCTAATTCGTAACTTTGAATAATTCCTCGGCATCTTTACTAAACACGGATAACAAATTAAATAAAATGTTTCAAAGTTGATAATGTCATATTAATACCATACAAATGTACATTTTTCTCAATTATTGTACATTTTTATTGTTTTTATCTCATATAGATAAAATGAAACATGCTATTGTTGTTGTTGTTGTTTTTTTTAATTGTAACGATATCAAACATCTACTTCAAAACCAGGAGAGACCGGACAATAAACGTGTGGTACTATTCGCCGGTCACTAGTAAATCCCGGTCAAAATAGACTGGGAGAGACCGGTAATTACCGATAGGAGTGATAAATAGATATATCTATAAATAGATTTTCGGAATATTTAGGTCATCAACTGATCATTCTAGGATACATGTACAACAATAAAATACCATGATAACCCACTGTGTACTACAAAATGATAAATAAAAAAAACCCGAAGAGCGCGATTTTTTGACGGAAAAGGTTATTTCATTTGAAAATGTTTGCATTGCAAAAATTCTCTAGTTCGCTATTCATTGTAACATATCGCGACATTTCATTCTTAATTAATAATCAAGCACCCTCATACCGATCGGAATGATCGGCTTTTATTATGACTGACTAAAAGGCTCGAGAAGTTGCTGTCGCCCTTTCACAAAATCTGATTTCATTCCATAAGGGCGCCGCGCTTCGGCGCGGACGCCCGGACGCCAATAACTATGGGACAATTAAAATTTTGTATGAAAAGAAATTACGAGTAAACATTTCAAATCATATTTATGTTATTATAAATGCATTCTAGAAAAAAATACAAATACAGACAAATGATATGTGTATGATGATGATCAGTAACTGGTCAAATCAATAAAATGTATTGTTGGCGTTGATAATAAATTAAGTGTTGACGTCATGCATTCTTTTTAGTTATATTTAATTCAAGAATAAAAATGATGTTATAATTTATCAAAATCTCATGCTTGTGCTTCATGCAATGCAATAAAATGAATGTGAGTGTTATTTGATATGCTCAGTAATTTTTTATGTACCGATCTGATTTCTGTGGCAGTTATATTAATGATAAATAGAGGAATGCCTTTGTTATTGTTTGCAGCTTAGCAGAACTAATACTATATTCATATAGAAGAATTCTCATGTCATATTTAATATTATTGTCTATCGCTAAATATTATTTCAAACTAAACAAGATAAATGAGCCGGAAGTGACTTGTTATTGAATGTTTTTAAAGCAGCTTTTTTGAAAAACAATTCTGAGTTGATTCAGTAGACCGAGAGCTATTTATAGCACGCCAGTGACGTTCGTTTCTAAAAATAGAAATTAGGGAAACAAATCGTCCGCTTTGCTAATTTACATATGGAGAGTTGAGCGGTATATTAGAGGTATCGAGGGGTTTCCTTATTGTTTATGTATTTTGACGAAGGCAAATTTCATTTTCCACGTTAAAATTATTTTGATTTGAGAATTATATGGAATGATTTATCTACAAGTTACATATCTAATCTTAAGAAAAGCTGAAGGCCGCTTTAAAGAAATTGTGACATAACATTTAAAAGCAAATAAAAATACGATTATGGCTTTATTGTTCTTGTTAAACGTATTAGTTTTTTATATAATAATCATCACATAAAATATTAATAAAGCTAAAAACATAATTATAGTTTTATTATAAATGATCTGAAGCATACGACACGTATAAAACGGTAACAAGTAAAGCTTGTAAAATATATTAATTGAGAAAAAATAGTGCAAACTGTTGGGAAAAATACGATGTTCGTAGTTAAGAGAATAAATCTATAAAGTAGAATCAGAACTCACATTGCTATTATTAGAATGAGACCTTTATTGTAATTGAGAGAATAAGAGCGTTAATCATAGTTTGGACAATAAGACTTACATCGTGCTTGGGAGAATAAGAGCTTATATCGTAGTTTGACAATAAGAGCTTATACTGGTTCCTTGTTTAATGAATGGGGAAGAAAAGGAGCTTATTTTGCAATTCGGAAAATTCCATTGTTTATTGACTGGAAGGAAGTCATTGATACATTTTAAAGTCTTCGTGTAATTGGCTATATACATAGTTTTGTCTGACGATACCGACGGCAACGACGACGCAGCGATCAAATGGGTCAACTTTTTCTCCGAAACAGACCAGCTAATAAATTACCACAAAACATTTGAGTTCCACATGCTTTTATTTGTCAATAATCAATTCAATTAAGTTAACATATAAATAAATAAATACGTTATTATACAAATGTATTAAAATGGTAAAATATGACCATATGAAACAAACATGATGAAAGCTGAAGGCGCCAAAATGGGTAAAATTTATACTTCATGCTCCAGTCCCATACTAAATCAAAAATCGTACATTTTAAACTCTTCGTGTAATTGGCTATTTATATTATTTGTTTTACGACGCCGACGGCAACGACGACGCAGCAATCAAATAGGTCGACTTTTTCTCTAAAACAGACCAGCTAATAAATGACAACAAAACATTCTTGTTCCACATGCTTTAATTTGTCAATAATAATTTCAATAAAGTTAATCTATAAATAAATAAATAAATAAATAAATAATCATACAAATGTATTAAAATGGTAAAATATGACCATATGAAACAAACATGATGAAAGCTGAAGGCGCCAAAATGGGTAAAATTTATACTTCTTGCTCCAGTCCCATACTAAATGAAAAATCGTACTTGTTCCTAATACAAACAAATTATCACTTCATAAATGTATTTAAACATATTTTCCAATGTTATCTTGGAAAGCAAACTAAAACAACTGCAAAAGCTGTGTTCATGTTGTTTGAAGGTCTGTTGGTGGTCGGTTTGCATTTAATGCTGCACAGAAGTTACAAGACATAAATTCGAAGTCATATACCACTTAATTCATGATAAACACTGATTAAGAACAACATAAAATATTGTAAAGTCATCATGATTTGTAATTTAGTTTAGGGTACAAATATATAAATGTATGCAAGCGAAACGCTTTATGGAAACATATTCGAGCGTAATGAATTGTGTATAGAAATATGCATAATTGATGACCTTATCATTTATTTGAGTTAACATTTATGTTTTGCTATTGACTACCGGTGTGGCGTGCACCGGCATGAGAAGTCACCTGATGTGAAACGGTTTATCCCTTAGATAAGAGGATTGGTTAATTGGGGTAAATTTTGAAGAAAACATCAAAACGTTTAGTCATGTAGGTGATCCGCAAGTAGAATTCTTAGACACAAGATTCCACATCTCCTAATTCATCCAGTTTATATGTCTTCATATTTTTGTTTATTCTCCTTTATTTATTTATTTTTTATATTAATCTTGACCTTTGTTATTGATTTGTTAAAACACGAGACCATAAACAATCGAAATAATGTGTGTAGAATTTATCATATTCAAAGCATAAAAGCTACACTCCATGGGCATGATTATAATATTCTAAGCATAAACATTTTGTATAAGCCTATTTCCATCCTATTTCATCTGTATCACATTGTCATAGGGTCCATAAATTGAGTCTGCATCGTAACAAATTTTAAAATATATAAAACACCAAAATGCCATTTACTGAAAGGAAGTACCATCATAAAGGTGTAAGATGCTTTGATCCAAGGTTTTTTTATGAATATGAAATGAGAAATGTCAAATTTAGCCGTGTGGGCGTGGACGGTAACTTCCATTTTTCATGAACAAGCTAAAAAAAACTTTTAATTTTGTCTTTTTTGGGCGTTCTTAAGGGGTTCTGTTTTTCTCTATTATGTTATACAGAGGCATTTTTTGTATTGTTTTGTCTTATTTGTTTACTTTGTAAATAGATATCACATCAAAAGCGTCCCAAAGTTATTTTTTTAAAAGCAGTTAACTTCATTATTCCTTGCATGCTAACATAATCCATCACAGCAATAAATGTTCAACTCCACAAATAATTGTAAGACTTTGAGCTCCTGCAAAATGAGTAGATATCAATCTCATTTAATACAAGGTGAACAGGTAAAATCTTTTTGAGGAAACTTAGCGCGAACGCTGTAGACTATCAATTCACTTCCATCAACTTTGTTTATCGACGGGGACAAGACTGAACGATTCTTGAGTTATTGTTCTAAAAGTTTCAGTTAACCCTTCGACAATCAGGAAGTCACCAAGAATGAGGAAGCGCACAACAACTTTGTCCTGATCACCAACGGGCACTTTGAGCTTACCCAACAAATAACAACTTTCTTCTGAAGCATATTTGGCTCGTAAGTCTTTGGATGCGTACACAGGCACTGCCACCACTTTCTGAAGCTGTCTGTTTAGCGATAATTTAATTGATCGACTAAAGTCTGTAACGCTTACAGTTCTTCCCGCTTTAATAAGCGGTGCAAATACTGCTGAACAATACTGTTTCTCTTTCGCTAGGAAAAGTTTTTCATTTGGGTGTTGGTTACCATTGAACGGAACTGCCATTCCGATACCGTAAGAAAAAGTTGGTGTGACCGTAAGGATCGGCTCTGGATTGTGACCTAAAAGGACACCGCCCCGTAATACTGTTAAAGACGCATCTTCCATTGTAATTATATTTGACTTTGGAAAATAAAATCGCGTAGCACCCGTCACAACTGGAGACTCTGAAAATCCACCTACTAGAATAATAACATCACACTTTTTTGTTTCCGGGTCACGTGACAAATTAGTAAGGTACCCAACTATACTTTTTACAGCAGGACCAAAAATGTCTTTCATGACTGTTTTGTTAAGTATTAGATATTCGTCTTGTGACAAGATTTTTCCAACGAAGTCAGTGTCGTCTATCATATACTGAAGTGATTGTTTATATTTTGTAGTATACATTTTCACTAATGAACTTGGTAATTCAAGACTTGTTCCTTGATCCGATTCAAGGGAAAATTTCCGCTTCTTTACTTCAAATTCATACTGAAGTTCCAAAAAGTCTATTCGGTTCTTTTTTGAGTAAAGGTCAATAAACTCGTTTCCAAACAACGTTGAAACGAATTTCAGAAAGTCGGCGTCAACACGAGTACCACCTGATGCATTGCCAACATTCTTTGGAAATTCTTTAACAGCACCGTCTTCCAATATCTCTTGAACTGCTGCGTCTATCCCACTTCCTGATAAAGAAAACAAAAACTTATATTGAATACTAGTACTTAGATATCTAATTAATAGTTAAACGTTGCAAAAGCATCTTAACTGTAACATTTCAAATGGGTACTTTGACTGAAACGGTCAGTTACGTATGCAATGCCACGATGGCTGTGTGATAATGTTCAATAACGAAATGGCAGTATAATGGATGTTTGTATCTGTTAATTTAATGTCGAATTTATTAAAAAAGAACATGGAGATTTGAGTAAACCAAAGTAAAGCTAATGTTAAAAAAATGTTAATCTCCTTGTCAAAATTTTAATCATCATGATTCAAATCCTGGCAGGGACTTCATTCGTGTGAAAAAATCTATGTACAGGGTCGGTTGTTCTACTCGTGGCCAACTTCGTGCCTGAACAAAAATGCACGAAGGAACACTCGAGATCATCTTCCTGACGTATAGTTGGAAAGGCGACATAATTATGGCAAAGGACATGCGTGACTAAAATTTCAGAAACTATATCAGAAAAAAGTAACAGTTATTTATATCTATGAGATAATACTCATGAGGCTTACCTCCTAAATTCACAATCATATGCTGGGTTTGAGGTTTCTGTATATAGAACGAATTTTCAGTGGTCGGCCTTATGGGTACAAGTCGGCAATATCTGCCGGCGGCTTCACTTTCCGTATGAATATAATGTGGATTCAAGCCTGCCTGAAATGAGGGTTTTTTTCTCAATTTATTAAAGCATGTAATGCAAGCATATAGTGTGCATATACTTATCATATTTAAATAACGTTATGCTCATTAATTGCTTTTGGAAAAAAGCGTGAGTTTTTGGATATTTTTAAAGCACAATAATAAATTAAGACGATTATGGTCATATGTAAAGTTATCATGACATTTACATGTATTAGTTCATTTAACAATAAGACTATAAACAATTCTTTAGAATGTTTTATTGTTCTAACGTCAGAAATTATTTCGTTTCGTTTTGTTTCATTTCCAAGTTTGAAACATGAGCATTACAATGTTACAGGAAAGAATCAAACTATTATATTTACCTTTTTAGCTGCGGATTTTATACAGTCTCTTGAGGCATTATCCCACTTGGTTGGGACGGTTATCACATAACGAATATTGTATTTTGCCAGCACTTCTGACGTCCCGTAGCGAGCACTATCCTCCAAGCCAGCAAAACAATGAATTTTCAGGTATTTCAATATGATGGTAAATAATGAAACGCCGTTGATGGATTTCCCTCCTTCTTCTAATATCACAGTGTCTTTCCGAAATTGCTGGGGAAAGAAATTGACACACAAATTTCGAGCTGATCTCACAGATATAGTCATATCAAAATTTAATCATATAAAAAGTAGGTCTGGTTGAAATATCTACGATATAGATTACCAAGCTAAATATTTTAGATTTGACTGGTCCATCTTTTATCTTAATAGCCAAGAATGGCGACCATGTTCAGACAGCACGGATGTGCGGGGTGATCTTGGTTTGCATTGTACGAATGAGTTGAAACAGATGCCGTTAGCAAGTAAAAATGTTAAAAGTCGAGATTAAAATGGCATAGCAAAATAATATAACCCTTAGTTTAAAATGCAAACTTGAGTATAGAGTGATTATGAAAAGAAAAAAGAAGGCGGGTCTGCAGTTTTGAACTATATCATAACCTGTAATGAGTACTTGTGAAAAAATATGTATAACTGGAACAGTTTTAAAAAGATGGAATCAGTATTTTTATTGACCATGCATTTTCAACACAATCGGACCAAATCTGCACTTTAATTTATTTATTTTATCTCATTTATTTATATATTTCTAGTTATTGCTAAGTCTCTGGGGACCTTCTTTACTGAGTATGAAATACTTCTGCATCTGTTTGGTGAATTTGTGGCTGAAGTATTGATTACTTAACTGGTATATATATGAAATGCTATAAAAATGCTATATATTTTAAAGCATAAAATAAACTAAATGAAAATATCAAATTTTTGATAAACAAGTTGATGTTTATGCCAATTAACGTTTTTTTAGGTTTAGTACAATATATTTAGTAAACTGTGTGAACTTGGGTTGTCCCAATATTCTGTGACAAGATTGTATAAAATCTAAATAAAATATGTACGAATTTGATATTTTTATATATTGTAAACTCATATAATAGGAACATGTTCACAAATTTACATAGAAAAATATCGTATAGTTAAAGTTGTTACTACACCAATTTTTCTATAATGCTCATTTTTGTTATTTACTTTTATCATCATTATTACATTCAAATTTATAGTGCGATATTGATTTAATTACACAAATACCATACATTAATGATTTATTGATAAACACCCGTTTTATAAAATCAAGCAACAAAATTAATGTGAAATAACTTTAACGATATGATCGGTGTTTGTAAACAAGTGAGTTAGTTACGAGATTAAATGGAATATAGTAAGATAATTGACTGTTGCAACAATAATTTAGCATTGTTGATTAGCATTTTTCATATTTAATTTTAATGCAATATTGTTATTTCATAGCCATGATTTCATTGTCATCTAAATAAGTGTTTAAATAGCAACTTCAATTTGAATATTTATCAATACAAAACAATAACTTTGGGACAATTAAAATACGTGTATGAAAAGAAATGACGTGTAAATATTTTAAATCATTGTTATGTGATATACGTTCTAGAAAAATACAAACACACACGAATAATAGTAAAAGTATATCTGTTGCCATTTTATTTTTCAAAACGCTTGTATGAAACTAATATGATAATAAATTCCCCTTAAAAATGAAAGGCGCATGCACGGAATCATTAAACAGATAAAACTCTACTTAAAATAGCAGAATAATATTTTGTTCTAAAACATTTAATTCTTCTTACGTAAAAAACAGAGACATTCAATGATACAACTATTTCGAGAACCGGGACCAGTATGATTTTACTGATAAATTATATACAAATAGTTCATAAAATATATATATAGCTTTATACACGTTAAGTGTTGACGTCATGTATTTTTTCTTGTATTTTATGCAGGATGCATTAATGTGATACTTGATCGTAGTCTCATGTTTGTGTTAATAGCAATGTAATAAAATAGATATTTGAGCGTTATTTTATATTAAACGTAACTTTTACGTAACATTTGGAACTCTACTGTATATACATGGTTTTAGTTCTGTCTAGCTACAAGCAAAACAAAGACCTCCCTGACTATAAAACATTAATAAAACTAACTTTAGATCACACAACTGCATGAACATTAACAAGATAGGTATGTAAAATGTTACATTTCATATGAAATAACACTCAAATCTATTTTATTATATTACAATAAATACAAACATGAGGCTACGATCAAGTATCACACTTTCTGAATAAAATACAAGAAAAAGAATACATGACGTCAACATTCCTTTTTTCTTACTTTAACATTTAATTTTTCATTAAACAAACAAGAGAAGTATAATTCTAAAAATCATTAACATTACTTTAAGGAAAATAGAGGGAAAACACATTTTTAAGTTGTTTTGATATCTATAATCTGCCTTTTTAATAATAAATAACCTGTAAATGAACTATTTCACTTTTTTGAATTGTTATTTTTACTTGAAACTAAACGAGCGAGTGCTCGTTAGCTGTTGTTAAATGTACAAAAAAATATCGGTGATCATGTATTTTATGTCGTTGTTTTTACGCAAAAGTTTAATTTTACAATAATCATAACTTTTAATATTCATAAAGTTGAAAATATATGAGTAATCAGACTCAGTCATACGAAATTGATAATAGTGGTAATAATTCAGGAAAAAAAGTGAAAAAGAATAAAATGTATTTTTATAATTCAATTAAAGGTTATATTTATTATTAAAAGGGCAGATTATATAGATAGGAATGTGCTGTTTTCCCTCTGTTTTCCTTAAAGTAGTGTACAGAATAAGATAGGGAATAAAAGATTATAAAGATGTCTGGAGAATAAGAGATTATATTGTAGTTTGGAATGATGGAGATTTGATCGTAGTTTTGAACTTGAGAACTTTCATTATGGATTGGGACAATAACAGCGTGTTCCGATATTTTGGAATATGATAGCTTATTAGGGAAAGTTAGTGAATAAGAGCTTTTTTCGATCTGCAAGTTGAAACCTTACCTTTGTTTTAAGGTCAGCCTTGAAGCGTTTAAAATAGTACCACATATCTTGCTGTTTAACATCCTGGAGTTGTGTATATTTACGCTCTGCTTCGTAACCAAAGCTATGTAATGTTTTGTCTTGTTGTAGTAAAGCTATGCTTGGTGTCTACAAAACATTATAGAAATTCAATAGTCTTGGGTAAATAGAGCTAAAAGTTCACTGTTATAAACGAGCACACTTTTTTATGAATGTGGATTTATTGAAATCCGTTTTTATTCATTTGTTCAATTGCGGAGGATGGCACTTTTTTGTAACAAAAGAGAAAATACAATGATATAAGAGCGGAGCAATTTAGAGCCACTTATCCTTTGTAGCTAGATTTGATTTATATTGAAAACTTTTCACCCAAAATAAATAAAAAGTGGGGTTTGTTGTTTAAGTTTAAAATAGCTTTAAACGATTTGTCACCGGTGATTCGATTCCATTTTGCACACATATACTGTATGTATGATTGACCTTTATTCAAATCACGTCTCTGATTAAGGGAGACTTCTTTATCATTTTATGTCATGGTCATTATTATGCTGGCAATAAAGCCCCGTGTTTCTTATAAAAGTGGCCGTTAAATAGAGGCTTATAACGATACGATAGTCTATGCTTGATGAGGGTTTAATTCGGCCTTTAAGGCACTAAATGCAGCTTTCGCTTTCGAGTACGGACCCCTGACATGTTACCAGTCATGCCCTTCAAGGGTTGATTTTGAAGCACAAAGTGGTGATAGTAACTTCCATGCAATTTCCACGGAATATTAGTTTGAGCCAAAAGTAAGTCAATGAGAATCTAAATATACAGTTACCTTGGAGAATATGATGAAAGCTTATAACTACACAGTAGAAAAAAAATATTTAATTGTTTGGGAATAAATTACCTTGAATGTATGTAGATTAGCGTGTCCGGACATCCATTCCTCGTTATGGTGTATATTTAACATTCTTTCATCGTACTCCTTCTTAGAAGAGTAGGCGTAACCAGTGTGGGTGGAGCCTATATCTATACACACAACCAGCTCCATGTCACGTGCCAGTAACAGTTCTAAAATATGAAAATCACGTGCTACATTTTTGTTACCATGATATTGAATTTAGATAAGGGATATGGATAAAAAATGACGTTTTTGCTCTATAATTTAATCGTTTGTAGGACGAAATCAACTATCTCTTTTCAATCAATAAACAAACATTAATAAATCACACGCCAACGATGCATGATTTATATTTTTGAAAAAAAAATCAACTTAACAATCCTAGCTTAATGATATATTTAATATTAAATCTGTTCAGAATAATCAAACTTATGATGCAAATGAGTGTAAAGTTTCTTGCTCACGGAAACAATGGCTGGCCTCTGACGGGGTTTGAACCTACGCTGCCAGCAATCATTAGATTACTAGTACGACGCGTTAACAAACTCGACCACGCTTCAAAGGAAAGCTGTGCTAGTGTATAACTTTGTATGGCCCTAAACTGATTGCAACGACACCTCATATTACGGTTGTTTTTTAAGTCATCCTGACACAGTACATTAATGTAATATGGCGACTTTTTGACTTTACTGGTAAGAAAAGCAAAATTACAAAGGTCAAGAATCAACATCCCATAATCAATAAATGTGGCTATCTCGTTAATGTGCTATTGTAACAAATGCATTGTATTTTTGCTTTTGTAACAAATGCATTGTATTGCTTATGTACATATATTGCCTGCCATATTAAATATAAAGACAAATCATAGTTAAGTAATTAGGGTTCTTAAATACATGTATTCGTTTTTATGTACACGTATTTGAAAATTATTAAGAACGATGAGTTCAATAAAAAAATTTAAAATATATTTCCCATTATTTTTGGTTTTGTTTATATTTTGTTATATTTTTTCTTTTCATATACAGTATTGATTTTGATTGGTAAATTATTTAAAAATCAAAAATGAAAAGAAAAAATGCATACAAAACAAAAAACATAATGGAAATGTGAATTAATTTTGGTAAGTACATTTATATAGATTTCTAAAAGAAGAGTTCACTTATTTAAATTGTAATTTCGATATTCTAATAGTAACCTGATTGGTTCTGACTCTTTAAATAAACTCTTTTTTAATTTAAATTTGTACAAGTAGAAAAATAAGGAAACAAGCTCGTACCAAAGTTCTACTGCCTGTATTGGTATTTAACAAATGTTTTATTTTTAATTCATAAATAATTTTACACAGACGAAATTTGTTATGTCGTCCAGGAGTAATAGCTATAAATATTTATTGAAGAATACTTTATCTAATTTTGTTTGATCTGTGTCAATAAGAATAATTGATAAGGTGCTTTTAGACTGTAACATGCATTCAAAATATAAAAATATATTTGAGCCGCGTCATGACAAAACCAACATAGTGCGTTTGCAGCCAGCATGGATCCATGCTGTTCGCTATCAGTTTTTCTACTTGTTATAGGGTTTGTAAACGAACAGCATGGATCCTGATCAGACTATACGCGGATGCGCAGGCATGTCTGGATCCATGCTGGTCGCAAACCCATTATGTTGGTTTTGTCTTGACACGGCTCATTTTATTTCGAATACATTTTCCCCTTATTTGATACTCGGTGTAAGAATTTAGAACAGCATTAATTAAAATAGCTGAAAAGCAACTTATGATATAATTGCTTTTTGCTATAAGGATTTTTTTGAAGAAGACAAATTTGATTATATTTTATAAATGTCCTAATACAAATAATTATTACGGTCTGATATAAAAAATTATGATTATATATAATATTCCTGCAGGAATGAAAGTACTTTAAAGAGATAAATATTGACACAATGCAATCAATGACGTCATAAGGACCTAAATTCTACTTCAAGTTTTTAATAATATTGTAAAGTGTGATCTCGAATGGAAACTGTCTCATTATTGGGTGCTTTAGGGCGACTCCTACACAATGTTTAAGAGGGTGGCATTATCTGTCATTATGTTGCACTTTTAAGGCCGGAAAAAACTGAAAAAGGGAAACCAATCCATGAGCAATGAAAAAGGCAATAAAAATAAATAGTTGAAAAGTTGCTCGGAGTCAGTTTTGTCCATGGGAGGACATGTTTCACGCCCTAAAGCTCGTTTGTCCCCTACTTCCGTCCAACGGCTATCAAGATTAAAAAGTTGTAAAATCGATTTTGTAAAGTTAAATGACGAAGCCAAGTTTGAATATAACTTGTACAAATTAAACATTAACTAACAGTTTCTGTTATTGTATTTTTCTTTCTTTCTTTTTGTTTTTTTGTCGTGTTGTTAACAATGTATATAACAATCTATATCGATATTTAAATCTATATAATTAAATGATTTAAATGATTATTTCAATATAAAACTATTAAAATGAGCAAATACTATCAAACTATCATTTGGCTTTTTGAATTATGATATATTTAAAACAAGATCAGACGACGGGTCCGTTTCCACAGAAATAGAACTATCCTTAAAATCTTATTTCAGAATGGCAAGAACTATCCTTTGCATTTCATGTCAGAATGGCCAATGACACTCACAGATTTCATTTTGTAACTTCAAAATGACCAATGAAAATTCGTCTTATATTCAGTTCTTCCCCGTTAATTTTACAGGAAGTCAAACTGATTTTAGACGGCTTTCGACCGAAAAGAAAATCTATTTCATACATATATGTATGCCAATACATTGTCATTTCCTATACCTTTATATTGTGCTTAATGGCAGTTAAAGATGACTTATGCCAGAATATCGCCGTATAGATATTTTTTATATTTTTATGTTTCTAGTCTTCATTTCCTGTGATATTTGAATAGTCCAATATCTGGGACACTATAGAGTTAGAGATGATCAAATTAGTTTCCTCATGCTGTGTCGCTAAAAGTAAATACCCGTATGTAAAGTTGGTTCTCAACTGGATAACTTGTATTCTATGATTCATTCTAAAAGATTTCTGACTTTATATATTTTCAAGCTTTGCATTTATATGAAAATCTATGCGCACAGTAATTTAATACAGTTGTATATGATATATTAAGTTTTCAAGTTATATATTATTATATAAAAAACTATATCGAAAGTTGACCCCAAAACTCTATTTATATAAGTTACAATTCTGTTTCCTTAATCTTCTTAGTCGAGTTTTGAAAGAGTTGTAATATAAATGTCTCTGTATGTCAAACACCTATGAATATTGGGCAAACAATTGAATAAAATGTTCCGGAACAAAAAAAATATAATTTTAGTAACCGTTTAGCAGTCATTTTCTGAAATATAAATGTATAATTCTGGAAATAAGTTAAGCACACTCGGCATTTTGCTTCACTTTTGACATAACCACAACTGAAATTTTAAATTTTATTTGGGCAATGGTACGAATCACCTGTAGTCAACCTGCAACAACTTGAGCAAGCTCTGCACCAAGAATGGCAAAATTTAGCTCAAAATCGCATAAGACGCCTTACTGGTAGTATGAGGAGAATGGTTAAAGCTATCATCCGGGCACCTGGCGGTTACACACGATATTAAACATTTGGCTACATAATGTCATTTTAGGTTACGTAATCGTCAATATTTACCAAAATTATCCACCAGTAAATATTTTGTAAACGCTCCCACACCATACTTATAAACACTAACATTTTTTGTCAAAAACAACACATTTGTTTATGCCTCAATAATTTGGTAAAGAATAAACTAAACTCATTAATTTACTGGTTTATGATTATTAAATTGCTTTCGCTATTTATCGCATTACTATTTCTTACCTCAATTTAGTTGTCATCTTAATCACAACCAATATTAAATATCCGTGGTGTGCTTAACTTATTTCCAGGGGTATATTTCTCCAATAAGGGTATTTTGGAAGTATTTCTTTTTCGAAATGCAAACAATAAATGTTTAATCTATATGCAACAGATATATAAAATAAATAATCTATAGGTAACAGATATATAAAATGAATAATCTATAGGCAACAGATATATAAAATGAATAATATATAGGCAACAGATATATAAAATGAATAATCTATAGGCAACAGTTATATAAAATGAATAATCTATAGGCAACAGATATATAAAATGAATAATCTATAGGCAACAGATATATAAAATGAATAATCTATAGGCAACAGATATATAAAATGAATAATCTATAGGCAACAAATATATAAATAGGCAACAGATATATAAAATGAATAATCTGTAGGCACCAGACATATATAAATTATTTATTATAGCTTTTTACACTTAAAAATAATTTTTTAAATGTTTCCAGGCAACTAAATTATTAATGACATCACCCGTAAAGCACAGCAAACACGTGTATAACCGAATCACGTGTTTGTTTACAATTTGTGACCATGTTTACACGACCAACCATCCTGTTTCCGCGATCAATCCCGTATCAATGAACTGCTTCAATTGTTCAATAGTTACTTAAATATTTCAATCCCTGCCGATACGTCACATCAAACTTGAATTGAATACAGAAATGTTTAAACAACACATGATTCCTCCTAGAAATATCAGCCAACATTTCCTGTATCCCAGATAGATAACCGGCAGGAGTGACAATATAAGATTTACCAGAGTTGTTATACATACAATGTATATTCAACAAAAACAACCATATAAACAAACACAGCCTTTAAAGAACATAAAATTAAACAATGAAGGAATAAACCGTATGTATACGACCTAAACTTAAATTCATACATAGAATTTTTATACGAGGGTCATTCAATATATAAACAAAATCAATCCAGTAAAATCAATCCAGAATTTTACTGCATATTCGTAACAAATTGCCTTGTTGGTGAAGCGAAATTGAAATGATGCTGAAAACCCCTTTATGAGGTCATGGTTCTCCGTGACAGGAAGAGATTGTATGACCGTGACAATAACTAGGAGTGATTCATTTGTGACAATGTGTTATCTGCGACAGTTCAAATTCTAGTAGTTCATTTCTTGACAAATAAGATGGATCACTATGCTAAACTATCCCTTAAATGTTCATACGTAGATTACACCATTGATCTAAGACCAGTGGTTTGATGAAAGTGATGTATTTCGATCTCTGATCAATATGTGGCTATAATATAATTGCTTTTATGATTTTTTATATATAAAAACAACTTTACCAATATCAACGTTAAAAAAAATTAAAGTGTGTTTCTTTCATATGATAAACAGGCTTGAAGTATTCATAGATATCATTTCAGACAAAACATATAAAAACATATACGTTATTGTACATATATACGTATGTTTTGTTTTCTTTATAAATAATTTAAACGTTTTAAAGTGAGTAAAGAAATATACATGTATCGGACAAAATTGTTGTTCAAATTTTGAACAAAAAATCATTTCAAAATATCTCTATGAAAAAACCTGTTTATCTATTTCCCTTGTGCGAATGGCACATGTACTAATTATAAATCATTGATAAACAGTTAAAATATCTACTGAAAATAGCAACATAATAATATGTTCCGGAACATTTAATTCTGTTAATGTGCAATATTAGTAAAAAATAAAAGATAACTAACAGAGATATTCTATTTTGGATCTCTTTCAAAAATCGACCGTTCCTCTATCGGGAAACACAATTTTACCATTTATATAAATTTTATCAAAATATTTTATCAAATATAGCTTCATACACAAGAAATTTTATCATCACAATAAGATCTAGATACGCTTATATGCTTACATCAGCATTTTGTTTTAAACATAACCATTCACCTAATGTGTAATCAGAAAATCACGTCTGCACAGCTGTAAGTAGAATTTAATAATCAAACAAGTATTTCGTGATAAAATCAGTAACTTATTTAATATTTAACAAAGTAAACTTACTGTTTTATTTCAAACAATCCTATACATCCTTAGTCATCAAATATCACATCTATTCGTCACGCGAGCATATTGTCGTCTGCTAGCATATAAAATATTGTATCTGGTAAAGCGTTCGAAAACTGACTGGAATAATTGATTCTATAATCTCAGACAATAACCATATAAACAATACGTCGCTTTTATAGATTCCAGACTACGGAATAAAACACTCCATTTGAAAAAATGAAAACTTCGCATCCGATATTCACACTTAATTTAAATTACGATTAAACTATAGAACACAATATCTGCGTATCAAATGGAAAATTGTATTGGAAAAATTAAATCAAATAGATGTCCATGTTATTTGAGATTCATGTTATTTGAGATGTATTAATATCAAAACTTATTTGAAACGTAATTGTAAAAAATACTCGTTAAAGGTTTTTTCCTGGTAATTCTTCTTCATATTGTCGTAACGTTTTGTTTTTTAGGAGAAACTGGTTTTTCCCAGTTGACGCACTCAATGGGAGGGTCTTAATAAAAGCTTATTGACTAAACATTCCCATAGCTACACCAGAAATAAACAACAATACCCAGTTGTTAAAGTCAATATGTTTATTTCGAAACTAATCAGGACTAATTTCAATCTAACAAACAACGTTGACGTATTAGAAAATAAGAACACCTTAACAATGATCCTTGCAGTTTCTTCCTTCAGAAAAATGGGTGCGTGTGTCCAAGGCAAACCAACCTGTACGTATGCAGGCGCGTTGTTGACATAATGTACTGTCGTCTGCTAAAACCTGTAATTCCCTTTTGTGTCAGGACAAAGTCATTCTACAAAAAAATAATTTATATATTAGAATATTCATCATTATCAATGGGTGTATGTTGATATTTTTCTATGAATTGAATCGGTTAAGTCATACGATTAGTTTGACAGAGAGCAGTCAAATTGTTTACAACAAAAGCACGTTCTGCAGCACTCCATTGCTAAATTACAAATTAAACAAATCATTCGTATTATATAGGTAGGAACGAATAGAAACGTTGAAATGGCACAACAGCGACAAATATTTTCATATTGTCCTAAATCAAACAATGGTACCAAAGTGTCGAAATAAAAGGAAACTTGTATCAAATAACTATTTTTGTTGATTTTGAGTGGTTCACAAATACTCATAGTGGCATTGATTTATATCCGTACAATCGTATTAATTACGTATGATGTGAATGCGAATAAAGTCACATGTGTTAGTGGAAGTCACATAATAATTTTAAGTGGCATCACATGAGCATATGTGCAAGCTATATGTGTCAGCTATATGTGTCAGCTATATGTGTAAGGTATATGTGTCAGCTATATGTGTAAAGTATATGTGTTAGCTATATGTGTAAGGTATATGTGTAAGGTATATGTGTAAGGTATATGTGTCAGCTATATGTGTCAGCTATATGTGTAAGGTATATGTGTAAGGTATATGTGTCAGCTATATGTGTCAGCTATATGTGTAAGGTATATGTGTAAGGTATATGTGTCATCTATATGTGTCAGCTATATGTGTAAGGTATATGTGTAAGGTATATGTGTCAGCTATATGTGTCAGCTATATGTGTAAGGTATATGTGTAAGGTATATGTGTCAGCTATATGTGTCAGCTATATGTGTAAGGTATATGTGTCAGCTATATGTGTCAGCTATATGTGTAAGGTATATGTGTAAGGTATATGTGTCAGCTATATATGTGTCAGCTATATGTGTCAGCTATATGTGTCAGCTATATGTGTCAGCTATATGTGTAAGCTATATGTGTAAGCTATATGTGTATGTTATACCACTAGACAATATATGTGATGAAACGAAATGAATCGTATATATATATATATATATATATATATATATATATATATATATATATATATATATATATATATATATATATATATATATATATATATATATATATATATATATATATATATATATATATATATATATATATGTGTGTGTGTGTGTGTGTGTGTGTTGGTGTGTGTGTGTGTGTGTGGTAACATATTTATTATACATGTACATGTATATTTAAATGGCATTTGAATCACCGTATGTTTGAAAAGAATCTGAATTGAGAGGGATTTGAATTGAGAGACTTCCGGATCTAGAGTAACCCAAGAAAATATGTTTGGAATGGACAAAAGTTAAATAAGCATACATTTCAGTGGTGCAAAAACAATTATATTCTCATCATTTAATAGTCGAATCCCAACAATCATACGTGACAGAAAAATCAAAACATGTATAAATACATAAATAACTGATTTTGCAGTAGCCTATTTATCATAATATTTTTACTGCGTAACAAACACGTTTGGTAATATACATGGATTTTTAGTTCCGTTTGCCATGTGTAAATTACTTTCCTTGTTCACTTCAAAACATTTTTTCTATTAAATATATTTTTAAAAGTTTGATAGATATAAGCAAGAAACGGGAGGCATGCTGCTTTAAACTTATTTTAATAATTATATAGATATATAGCTTTGAAAGACATCAAATTATAAATCAACGGTTTAAATCAAGGGATCCAGACTGTGCAGCTATTACGTTTTCAAACCCGCTATTTTTCGAGCCAAAACGTCCTGGATTCAGAGACACAAATTTTGATCAGTGTCGCACCTCTCTTATAAGCAGTCAACAAATTAGACGCTATGCAATGTTATTATTATTGAAGATCATCATTCTTAGCTAAACAGCTCGTGCATCACACGAATGTTAAATTGCCCTATAGTTCGGAAAAATTGATTTCTCACCTTAATGGCTATTAATCTACCATTGACTCTGAATCCGTCGGCAAGGCGAGAAAAAAATGCTTGACAAAGGAACTATAGAATATCGATACGGTAATAGCATCTAAAGCCAGCAGTCTACAATAGAATTAATGCAAGAACAATCTTAAAGACATGTCGAAGAAATTGTAAACTTTGTAATAAATGCGCCAATATATAGGCTTAATGAATGAATAAATAAATAGAAAATAAATAAATATATAAAAGCGCCGAAGAAATTCAATCATAATGAAAGTGAATTTGTACCTGCTATTGCTGTTTTTCTTTCTTTCTTTCTTTGCTTCCTTTTTTCTCTCTTTCTTTGTTTGTTTCTTTGTTTGTTTCTTTGTTTGTTTGTTTCTTTCTTTCTTCCTTACTTTATAAATTGATGGAAAGCTCCGAGAAACGCTGTTAAAGAGGCATGTCAGTCTGTAAAACAAAACTTTAATATTTTAATGTTGCACGGATTTATCAAAATGAATTTCATTATCTGTGGGGGTGGGGGATGGGGTAAACATATCATTATTGTAAAGTAATAATATTTAATTTCAAATAGAAGACTACTCGTTTTCGGTATTTGTTTTCAAGGTAAAACAACGCCAAGACCAAAATTGTATTTTGAATATGAGCCGCGTCACGACAAAACCAACGTTATGCGATTGCGACCAGCATGGATCCAGACCAGCCTGCGCATCCGCGCAGTCTGATCAGGATCCATGCTGTTCGCTATCAGTTTCTCTACTTGTAAGCGAACAGCATGGATCCTGATCAGACTGCGTGGATGCGCAGGCTGGTCTGGATCCATGCTGGGCGCAAACCCATTATGTTGGTTTTGTTGTGACGCGGCTCATATATATTTCGTTTCACAAAATGCGTTCATCTAAATTAGATATGCTAAAAGTTGGCTTTACATTTATTTGTTTTCGTTACGGTAAGTGTAAAATGATTTAATATACCGTACCTTGATATGTCACAAGCTCTTACAATTTTGATTAAGTGCGCTAAAATATTCATGACTATATTCAGCATGGGAGAAAACCTTCATGGATGACCTAGATTTCTATTGTCTGTGTCAGCACGTGCCACTCTGACTTTGTTGAGCTCGACACTTAATAATCATTTATAAAACAAACTAATGTTTTTTTTCCAAGAACCCATAGTTTCTGTCAGTTATATTGTATAATAGTTGAGGTATTCCGAATGGCAGACATTTTAGTCTTTTCATAAATTTTTACAGTCAAGGTTCCATTGATAAAAGACATTCAATCGTTTACAGTATAAATGCATATGTATATAAACGAACTGGTTTTATTTAGCTATGGATAAGTATTAAGAATTTGCTCCAAATATATATCGTGTTTTAAGATGACATACTTATTAACTTTTCAGTTTTCTCCAAAAGCAACAAAAAACATTCTGAGAAACAACACTGAAATATTTACACAATACGAGATTCCTAAATTTATTATATACGCACGATGAACGAAAACAAGGCGCGCTTATTACACCGTTTTGGTACAAAATGTTTCATCGGGTTACAAAGCCCGATCCCTATCCACCAATAACGGATGTTATAAGAAAGAAAATCAGCTTGATTTAATGTTTCACGTGTGTGGAACTAACTTTTAAAAGAACGCATTATTTTTATACATCTTGAGCCGATATGATTAACATATTAACACATATACTTGTATCTCATATATGACTGATTGATTGATTATTTCGTGTTTTTTCCCCCGATTTTAATACAGTTTGGTCATATTTTGGCGGTCGGCCCCTTAACCGGCTTTTACTGGATAACTAACCAGTACTTACCCATTTCTCCGCAGACGATCGACTACTAATCCCAGATGATTTCTGAATTAGCGGTCAGACAAATAACCGTTTAAAAAAAAACCCTCGAGATCATTTGTCACGGAGAAATTACGCCTCGTCCGGGGATCGAACAAGGGACACCCAACCCCCGGATTACTAATCCGATACTCTATCTATCTCATCCAAGAATACTAAATTAAGTGAATTTTAAGAGTTGTTGATAATTTAAAATTTGTTTCAACAATTATCTACGCTTAGGGCAGTATATATAGATTAATAAGCGAAAAATACGAAAATGCGAAAGTACAATCATAGCGAAAATAGCGTAAGTACGATAACGAAAACACATTGATGATAATGAGACGAAATTTTGCATTTTCATCATCGTTTTTTTTTATGAATAATTTTGTTAAGTGCATGTCGTTTGGTTATATTTTCTCAAAAGCTTATACGTTGATATTTAGACGACTCCTTATTATGCATACAAGGAAGTCGTTTAAATATCAAAGTATGGTTTCTAAGAAGTCCGTATGATTTAATAAGATTCTCTTACAAAAGGTCATTAAAACTTCAAAGACTTTTGCTCAAATCATGCATGTTATAATATGAAGTACTACATACAAATATTAAAGAATGACCTTTATTTAACTTCCTCATTACAGGCTTATTCTAATTTTCTACAGTCAAACATGTACGACAAACCAACCTATACAACTCGCAGAAAAAAACTCAAAATAATGGATGTTACTTTATTTTCTCATTCAAATAATTAAGTCACCAGAGAGCATTAATATAACATTTAATTTTTTGAGTCGGCACTGTCCGATTAGTTCGATAGTAAGAGCGTTTGATTGGATTGTGAATCGGGCCAGACGGGTTCGATTCCCGGACGGTGCAGGTCACTTTCGTTGTAATTGATTATAAAATCCTTTAGAACTACGGTCATTCACACTGTACCTCTTCTATGACATGAGTTATCAATTCCTTATGAAAGTGAAGACTAGTACTGATAAACTGCTTGACAGCCTGTCCAAGAACAATGTGACTGCTGAACGGTTAACGCGCCTGTTTTGTAATTTAAGAACTATTGGTCGCGTGTCAGGATTCAAACCCAGTCAGACGTAAGCCGTAGTCTCTTTGACACCCATTGCTTAAGTACAGGTTGATTCTAGGTACGAATTTGAGAGTATGTCTATAAACTGATAGCTTCCTACACAAAAGAACTGGAATTAATTCTGTATGAAATATCCTTAGAAAATTAAAAAAAAATGAATTTTGATAAAATATTCATAAAGTAATTTGTAAAGTAATTCACATATATTCAATTGAAACAACCCAGTCCGTTAAGCAACAGATATTTCAAATTATAGTTATTTATATATAGCCTCATTCTGATAACGCTTCGTGTAATTCTAGATCGGAATAGTTGATAGGCTATGATTGAATAATCAAAGGTAACAAAATACATTGCCTAACATCTGATATTGTAAATGAGAGATCAGTTTATTCTGCACCGACAATTTCATATCGATTTGCAGTTTAAATACACCAGTTATATCATTAAGTCCCAGACTATATGTTGCTTTTTTGTATATACAGTTAATAAATATCAGTCTTATAATAATAGTTGTTGTTGTTTTCTTTCAATCAGAGAGTCGATTATGTAGTCAAGGTATCTGCCTCTCAGTTCAGGCACTGTGAGTTCGAACTGTAGCTACCAGAATATTCGAGTTCCAGAAGCCGAGCTCGATAAGTCGATAAGTGGTTGAAAGACTCGAACCTGCAATTCAAAGGCTTATTAACCTAAGACTTATCTGGTAATTTAGGAGAGCCGATGAACATTTTACTAAAACACATCACATTCTATAAACTACAAATATACAATACTGTGGTACACATGTGATAAAAAACCACGAGCAGTACGTTATTATTTGAAGATAATTACTTTGTTTACTAAAATAACAAATCAAACACTTCAAATCCTTACAATGTTTAAAGAGTAAGAAAACCTCGAAAAATAATTGCCAATAAAGTAATTCCTAAGATAACAAAGGGCACTTGAAGAGTTCTTATTTTAAGATATGTCATTCATAACAATATTGTATGGAAGAAAATGGACGCCCGATCAATTTCATGAATTAAATGTCAATATTTCGTTTAATTAACCTTTCATCTACTGCATTTGTGTAATGGATTCGTCCTGCTTTAAAATCAGGACAGTCCATTTAAAGTTTAAAGGTATCAAAATCAAAATACAAAAATTGCTCAAAACACTTGTCCCTCACTGCTGTTGGTTCGAATCCCGACAGGGGCTTTGGATTCTTTCATGTGAGGAAGCTCGCGTACGGAACGTCGTTGGTTCTACTTAGGTACCTGTTATAATGCACGTACGGGCAAGTGAGGTCTTCCTCTACCAGTAAAGCTGGAAAGTCGCCATATGGCCTGTACAGTGTTGGTGCGACATAAAATTCAAAACAAAACAACAAAAAAGTACATGGATTTGCAGGCTGGCCTAGCTCTATACTTGTGGCAAAGGCTTTCAATTCGGTTCCGTTCAGACAGACAAAGCGTTGAGAGAGAGAAAAAAAATAAAACAACGATCCAAACCAAAGTTTATTACCATAAAAAAAATAAGTCTAATACAGTTGGTGGGAATTGCGATGCCAATAACAAAGTTCATTGGGAAAAAAATTGTCAGGTATACAAAGTTCATACAGTAATATAAAGTTCATGCGAAAAGATATGCAAATTAAAGAAAATGTGGATGTTTGAATAAAAGAGATATTTCTATAACAAAGATCGTGGATAAGAAAGCAACTAATCATTTAAAATGAGGATGTTTCTTTTCTAAAATTCAAAACCAAAACAACAAAAAAAGTTACATGGACTTGCAGACTGACCTATACTAGTGGCAAGGCTTTCAATTCGGTCCCGTTCGGACAGAAAAAAGCGTCGGGCCGAGAAAAAAAACAAACGATCCAAACGCAAAGTTTATTACCGTAAAACAAAATAAACTCTTAATTAACAGTTGGTGGGAATTGCGATGCCAATAACAAAGTTCATGGGAAAATATTGTCAGGTATACAAAGATATACAGTAATATAAAGTTCATGCGAAAAGATATGCAAATTAAAGAAAATGTGGATTTATGGATTATTATGTTTGAATAAAAGAGATAATTTTATAACAAAGTTCGTGGATAAGAAAGCAACTAATCATTTAAAATGATGATGTTTCTTTTCTAATTCACATACTGACAAGCTGTCGCTATTTTCTGAAACTTTTACTGAAAACGCTTCAGCTACACCCATAATAATAAATATGATTAAGTGGATTGATACCTGTACCTTTCTTAACAATCTTTCAGTTTTACAGACCAAAGATACATTAATATGATCTTTTTCTACAGACTTAAATGGAAAACATCATACTGTATATAAAGGTCTAATATAAGGAATATAGGGCGAGCGGACCAAACGAAAGCTTATCTTACCTAGATAGTTTCAGGTGCCTTATATACTATATAATGTAACATTATAAAGCCTGTTGCTTTTTCGCACTGGCACCTAGAACAAGTACATAAAGTTCCTGTACTTAAATACCAGCAGCCATATACAGTTTACGTTCTGCTTGCCGGGCGTTATATCGGTAAACAATAGACATTGATATGTTATCAGCAGATCAAGGCTTACATTCTAAAGGTCAGTAGTTCAACAAACGGTACATGAAGTTATCTCCCGTGATATAAGCGAGAAATTCATCATGTTAGTTGAAATGCGTAAGTATATGACTTAAAACCCATTGATAAAAATGACAATAATTCATTGTAAGGCGTCATCAGTCATTTACATGATCGCCTCCATCTATTTCTCTAATTGATGTTCATCTTGACCTATATCACTGACACATATATTATTTCAATTTAACCTATAGCTCTTCAGCGCTTCTTATGTAAAATTCTTCCAAATATAATTTTCAATAACCGTAAATTATACCATACCCAGACTATGGTATAATTTTCAGTTTTGAAGATCGAAGGAGTAAGTGTTTCTGGGCGGAGCTATAGGTTAAAACAGATACACCATTGGTGCGTTGACGATTTCTGGGTTTGCGTAAATTATACCATAATCACGTGACCTTTCTTCGTCTCGTGAGGTTAAGGCATAAGAAAGGTCACGTGATTATGGTATAATTTACGCAAACCCAGAAATCGTCAACGCACCAATGGTATATCTATTACATATTGTAAATATATAGAAATATTCAAGGGAGGTAATAAAAACAGACCAGGGTTACTGAATAAAAACAATATTTATCGTTCTTTAATTAACAAAAATAGTGCACTAAAACAATTTCAATAAGTATTTGATGTGCTTGTCTTTTTAACTTTTACGACACATTCCATCAACATGGAAATATACATGGGATATAGCTCTTCCACCATCTTGGAGTGAGAATCTATATTTCTGTATACAATAGAAATAAACTTTAGAAGTTTAGACTACTGCAATAATGATGCACATACCGCTGTGAAGTAATTCATGTAGACATTTCCTCTTATCCATACTGAAACATATAATAATATCTTGAACTAAAATGAAAAATTTTAACATTGCCATACAAATTTATAAAATTTGTAACAGAGTTACCAACGTCCCCCGCCTCGGGGAAGTTTTATATGAAGCATAAAATTGTGCTATTTCAAAAGGTTGACAAAATCATTATTCTGCACTCTTAGCAAATCTTACTCTGCCTATTTCATTCTTAAAGGACCTTACATAAAGGTTTTGACTTTGTAAAGACAAAGTTAAGGTATTATTTTTCTATATTTCAAATATCTCACCTCTGGCAGTATCAGTGCTAGGTATCTAGTAAATCTTTGGTAGCATCAAGTGTTTCATTCTTCATGTCTTGTGTCATATCTTCTAGTTGTCTCCCTAAATCTGTCAACTTCATCTGCATATCTGCAGCTGTAAAAAACAATCAACAAACACAGCTGTTAATGGCATGATAAACAAGTGATGCTACAAACAAAATAATGTATGTTAAAACTAACTTTTCCCCAAAAAAATTTCAATCAATGTAACATATATATTTTTCTGGTTAATTATCATTGTCAATGTGTGTAAGTATTTAAGTTTATTTATACTCTCCACCGGTGCCTATATGGGCAAGTCCTCCAGAAAAGTGTTAGACTTTTTAAATTCTGGAGGATAGTGCAAGATACAGATACAGAAAGATGCCCCTATTCCAGAAGCTTCTCCTGGTTCTTTAACGTGCCAAACATGCCAGGTATTTAAGCACTTATATACAGGACCTACATTTAAAGTGACATCTGAAATACTGATTAGAAATTTTAGTTGGCCAGCCCGGGAATCGAACCCACGATGCCGAGATTACAAGTCTCATGTTATAACCAATTGAGCTATCCGGGCTGGGTTGTAATGTTTAACATTCTGATGTTACCATTAAAGGCTGCTTTAATAGCTTCCCCAGGTATCCTTTCTGCATTTAATTTTTATGAAACTGGTAAATTTAATCATATGAAAGAATTCAAAGTTCCAGCTGGATTCAAACCTACATTGAGGACACTAAAACATTTTGTGACCTTAGTCACCTAGTTATAAATTGATATTGAACACTATACAGTATACATACATGCTTGTGAATCTTCTAAGGACTGGCCACCAGGTAATACAAAACTATCTAGACTTATTAGATCATCTCGCTTCATCTGTGAGTTACTGTCTTCCATTTTCATATAATTCTGTTGCCTAGAAACGTCATCTTCACTGTCCATTATATTAACATCCTTCTCATCGTCTTCATCTGAGGTACTCAATTCTCCGAATATATCTACAATTACATAAATATTGTATAGGGGACACTGAATGAGCGTAAGTTCAATACTGAATTTATTGAACAAGTTCTTGTTATCACATACCCACAATAAATGCTGTTGAAAATGAAAAGAGGGCTATGATTCCTGAAATGCTTATGTATGATGGGACTTTGAGCGCAAATTTTGCACTGGACTGTGTTTTTTAACGAATTGGTAGACATCAAAGAAATGCAATGAAACAATTTTCTACGGTTAGTCTAAGGGGGTTTATAAAATTAAAGATTCTTTTAATTTTTTTGATAAAACAGATGGGCCAAATTTAAAACCAGTGCTTTTTTTCAACAATATCAAATCACCAAATTTTCATTTAAAATTAACTTGTAACCGGTTATAAAACAAAGTTTAATTTAATTTTTTAACCCACTATACATAAACATAAGGAAAAGCTGTGGGTTTTTGGGCCCGTGCTTTACTATTTCACACTTGGTATGACACTCAAAACAAGCTCGGAATATTAACAGCCTCGGTTTTTTGAAATTTTAAAGTTCTAATACATAAAGGCAATAACTTGACCAAAACAACCAAGTGTAGGCTATAGACAATGACCTCCTATTAGATTCTCAGAAAAAGTAAATTTTCAAACCAATTTTCGGCAAAGTTTTTTTGAAAAACAAAGATTGCAAAGCAATGTGTTTCATGCTGTAATAATATGTGAAGAATCTTTTTCATGAAATATTTATAGTACAAGATAAAAACAAACCTATATCAAGACTAGCTGCAGTATCTGTCCTTTTGAATGAGCCCCCTGGGGCTGGTCCTCCAGTGCCCTCAACCTTCTCTGTGGCCCCTTTTTCATCTTCTGTTATTAGCTCCCACTTCACACTTATAGCTTCAGCATCTGCCCGGAATAATCTCTTAACTTCTTTCTCTATGTCAGGCTGATCCATGTACTGTAAAAAAAAAATTTCATTGGTCCAATTTTGTCTTAATATCATTGAATACCAGTTAATATTTAACCTATCAATGAAATTTCTTATAAAATTTATCAATCTGAATAAAGTATAGACTTTAAATGATGCTGTAACGGAACAAATCCAAAGAATGATTCAACTTATATATACCCTGCTGAATTTATGTTAAGAGGCCTGCCAGATTTTCAATTTAGACCTCTCCATTCACAGTAATATATTCTTTTTTAAATATTAGTACTGTTGTTTGTTGTTGTTCTTTAAAGCCAAACTTTTCACGCTTTTTGGCTATATGTCTTCAGTCTGTCCGCCTAATTGGCTTTTCTGGATTACTAACCAGTAGTTATCAATATCTCCCAAAATGACAGACAACTTATCTTACATGATTTATAAATCAGTGGTAACAAACAAATGACCATTAGACTCAATGTCAGAGATAAATTGCCACTGAGAAAATTCGCCTCACTAGAGGATCAAACTAGCAACCCTTAGATTATTAATCTAATGCTCTCCCTACTCAGCAAGTTCTTTCACATTTCAAGAAATGTTGATCAGCTATTAAAATAGAGTACATAGTGTATACCTTTTTCTTTAAAGTTTTTCTAAATCTTTTCTTTTTCACATTCTTTAATGGGGGAGTAACTGAAATGCAAAGAGAATATTATGTTTCTATCTGTACGATGATGACACAGTTAAACACTTGAATAAATGATTATGTCCCCTTTAAAACGAAAAGTTATGAAGAAAGACCTTCATTATTTGTCCAAGCAATTAGTAAAACATTTATCAACCGTTAATTTTAAATAAGAAATATGATTAAAACCTTGAAACTAAATTTTTTTCAGTTTTTAAGGTTAAAGACACTGTAAAGTTCACAAGCTATTTCTAGTTTTACTAGGTGATAGACAAAGTGCCCTCTGGTGCGATTTTTTAGGTACAAGTGGGTACCTGTGAGGAAGTTTGGACCTTCCATTTACTAGCTGAACTGCCTGGATAGCTTTGTTATAAGGAAAATATTCAATTTCTGATCTCAACTATCAGCCTGCAGGTGGCAACAGATTCTAGTCGGGTGACCAGTGCAGACCAAGATACATGTAAGCTGGCACAACCGTACCATCCAATCATGGTCTGCATTATTCACTTAGAAAATATTTTGAAATTTTTTCCATAAAAATGATGAATGGTTTTGTACAGACTCCAGACTGAAAGATGGACAAATCTGTTCAAAAACTTTTCATGTGGTAAGGGCTGAAACAAACCAGAGACAATGCGAACTACAATCATATTCTGTCTCACATAAACTACAACAGAAAACAATACATACCACCATGATTCCAGATAAACTTTTTGTCTTTATCCCCCTTCTTTTTATTAGCAGGAGTCTCATTTTCATCATGTGCGATATCTTCTTCAGTGGTAGGTACCAACATCTTCAACAATTATCATAAATATTTATTATTCACAGTTGTCACAGGTAATAAATAAGACAACCGATTCTTAATATATCATTCTAACACGACCCGCATTTTTCCCTATTAAACATAGAAGAACAGAAAGTGTGTGTTATTATGCAACAGATGCACAGTTTGACGTTCTATATTTAGACATGTGATGTAATCATTATACACATGACGGTGATTGACGTAACCACTAAAAATAAGTTATGAAACAAATCAGGCGCAATTTTGCTTAACTATCAAGTACCACAACATTTATTTGTTACTGTCATGTTAGAATCGAAATAATATATCCAAATCAGTGATTTTATTGCTTGAGGGCTACGCTACGCCCTCGTGATATAATTCCTCGCATCCAAACTCTAAACAGTGATGTTATTGAGCGATAAAATCACTGTTTGGGATATATTGTTTCTTAAATATAACCAATTCTCAATACAACTGATTCTCAAAATAACCGGTTATCATTTTCTCAATACAGCTGATTCTCAATATCTAAATATAACCGATTCTCAATATAACCGATTCTCAATATAACCGATTCTCAATTTAACCAATATCTCAATATAACCAATTCTCAATATCTCAATATAAAGAATATCTCAATATAACCAATATCTCAATATAACCAATATATCAATATAACCAATATCTCAATATAATCAATATCTCAATATAACCAATATCTCAATATAACCAATTCTCAATATAACTGATTTTCAATATCTAAATACAACTAATTCTCAATATAAGGAATTCTCAATATAACCAACTCTCAATACAACTGATTTTCAATATAACCAATTCTGCATATAACCAGTTCTCAATGAAACTGTTCATCAATATATCCAGTTCTCAATATAACCAATTCTCAATATATGAGAATAGTTTTACCTCTGTCTCTTTCACTTACACTCTATCATTGTACCCAACTAAATTTAGTCTCTGGTTAAAGTGTATAAAGCTATTAATCATTTTCATACTTTTTGTGTTATGTCAGGTTTCAGATTTCTACAAACGGACTATATGTTCCAACAATCTCTTACATAGGGCATAAACAGCGAGTTTCCTTCTTATATAACACAGCCCTAAAAAGAGCCTCTTCCCAATTGAAATTCTATAAAATCATGCAGTTTTCCCAAAAATTTGAACTTACACCAGCTTTTAAATTCCCAAATTAGCAATTGTAGTGATACTTTTTCCCAAAATCAACAGAACTACTTAACATTAAATGAAAGCTTTTAAATGACAATTCTATACCTGACAAATATCTGCAGTCTTGTAAAATGTCTTCATGTCCACAGTCTTATGTGATTCTATAATACATGGTAAATCCACCATCTGAAATTTGATAAACTTTATGTTAAGCCATAATTTGTTTTTAAAAAAAATCTATCATTTGTACTTTCAATTAAAATTTTATCAAATTTTTTTATCATACTACATATTTGGAAAAATAAATAAATACTACATAATGTATACTTCTCTTACAAATAGTGTATCCTTATTTTTAAGCATAATCATAAAATATAAACATCTGTGAACAGTAATATAAAGATAAAAGCTTCATTCAGGGGACTGCCGAATTTATATTGTTATATCCGGATATCTTTATATCCGAAAGGCAACAAATTTTTATATAAGGGTGGAGATCGCAGCAGCAGCATCGTTATGAGAATATGTCTACGATTATGAAAGGACTATTGTTATAAGAGGTATATTTTTATAAGTGGAGTTTACTATTATATTATGCCAGTTTATTCCTTAGCCCCTAAAGAAGAATACGATAAAATAGGATACCTTAGCAGGAATGTACTCATTTCCATATCTGATAGCCCCACGTCTCAAGTCAGACTGCAGTTCTATATTAAGCTGGTCCTTTATATAAATACTTTCATTCTTTAATTCCTTTCTCAATGCTTCAGCTGCAGTCTATAAGAAAGATTCCATATGTTAATTATAACAAATATTGAGTAACTTTTACATACAAAAAATATATGTACATTGGTTGGGCATAGACCGCAACTTGGCATAAATTGACACTTGAGGTAAACATAATACACAAAAGAATATTTTACTTCAAATAAGCTCCAAGCTTCCTTTATTTTTACACAAATAGATCACAAAGCATTGGTTTATTGTAGCATCAGCTAGGCCTTGATCCAAATCATTCTACTTGTTTAAATTATACAGGGAAGTCAAAGACCGATTCACGATCATCAATGATAATAGGCGGGGTATTCCAATAACGAAACAATCACAACTTTTCAGCTTAAAAAATAATCATCAAGGTGTTCTGAGTGAAAACAGAAGCGGTGCATGAAATACTAAATGACAACCTTAAAATGGAAAATGTAAAATAAAAAAATAAACTATTATTTTAACTGACTTTCTCCTTTCATAGGCTTTGTCTAATTTCATATAAGCTTAGGGCAAATAATGTAAAACTTTATGTTTGTTTTGACCATTATTTTTTGTTTGTTACTATATTAAGAATAAGTGCACAAATTACTCTTGAACAGAACATGGACAAGTTGACTTGTAGGACTACAGATGATTCATCAGGCTGGTGAAAATGCCCGATCTCATCTGGCTCAAGACATAAAATACTATATTTTCAGAAAAATAATTAATATGTTTCTTTCTAACTTGTTTTGTTTATTAAGCATTTATATATGATACAAATCAAAATAATTTTTTTTTGGTTATCTTTTATTTTCCAAGAATTATTTCCCTTTTTCCCATTTTCTGGAAACTAAATAAAATATTTGAAGTTCATAAAAATTATGTTGTTATGTTAAATTCTTATTAGAAATGTGTCAATCAACTTCATTTTGCTCTAAATTATTGTCCAGTACCTTTATTCTATATATCTTGATTAAAAATTCTGTTTTTGGCATTTATAGTTTGACAATTCTTTGACACTGAACATTATACATTTGTACTTTAAAATTTTCTCTGAAAACTGTCTGAAATGTATGCTGACAGGTGTTGGCGCAATGAATTAGAGCATACAGTACAGAAGTTATTTAACCTATTTTGTTTTACACTTTGCAAATGTAACATATTCTTTAAGGACTTCAAAAATTATGTGTTATAAAAACATGAAAAGAGGAAATAATTCTCACAAAAATGACAGTAGCCCAACTTTTTTCTTTCTGTTTATGTCAAACCTTATTCTCAATAAACAAACAAAGTTTTAAAGAAATATATTTATTACTTTTCTAGAAATATGACTTTTATTTCATAAGCCCGATTGGGCATTTTCACTGGTCAGCCTGTTGTTCATTATACAAATCATTTTGCTTTATTAAATTGTTTTGCTGTTCGTCTTACAAGTCCAATAGTCTTCACTCAGAATAAAGTAAATATTCGGAATCAATTAGATCGATCGACATTACTTGCATGAACTATTACATGTTTTAATTCAATAAATACAATTGGATTAACTAGAAAGGGCATAAAACAAAGTAAAACAAATACATCCGAAAATATTATATCCGACACTATGGCTAATAATGTGTAAACTCATTAAACAAAATAATTACAGGCGGCAATCTCATTATAAACTGCTGCTCTAGATCAAATAAAGGATCTCCGCCAGTGTCCTTTTTCTTCTTTAGTCCAGATGACATCCTGCAACTAAATATTGATATAATTCGTTACTTTCTGAAAAACAACACAAACCGGTGCGTTTTATTATTATGTCGTAATTTTCACTTAGATACGGATGGAGGACCAAATTTGGTCACCACCAAACACAGCGTTAAAGTATACCCATTTGAACGTAATGTAGATTTGTTCGAAACAGACTAATCATTTATGTACACATATTTATAGATACCTTTGTAACTTTATTTCTGTAATTAAAAGAATATGTCCTTGGTCTTCTTATATGAAAGTATTTGCGAACGTTGTCTATGTATTTCTCAACATAATTCTTGTAAAAGACTGTACAAATATTATTGCAAACAGCGTCTTTTGGTGCCAATTAACAAAAATCTAGCATTAGTTTCTCTCTTTAAAACGTTTAAAGGCACACTATGTCTCAGTTATTAATATAAATTTTTACTTCTTTTGAATGGGCAAACATGTGAATTTTATATTATGTTTAAAAAATGGATTAAGAGATCGAAAAGTTAGATATTTGCAGAGATGTTGATAACACGTTATCTATGTCTCTGATATTTGTTAGTGAAAAATTTGAAAAGGTACCATAAAATGTCAAATAATTCGTCATAATTCGTCACAATTCGTCATATAAGTAGCAAAATGTAAACAATTAAAAGTAGTATCTTGACTTCCTTACTAATTTACTATAACTGATACTTATTCGATCACTATAACTTTATATACTTTATGTCTGTGGTTTAATTTCCATTTTTTTCTACAATATTGTTTGTTTAATTTTTTTTGCATGTTCATCTTTATGAAAGACTTGTGCACGCGCAATCAATCCCTACTTTACACATAATGTTTATATATTATGTATACATGTCACAATTTTTTTGTTTTGTTTTTGTTTATAATACTATTTTTCAAACGAACTTATAAAAATGACCATGACTAGGTGCCAGTACTTATTATTTGTGTTGAATTGTATCTTTAATTTTCCATCGTCAGAAATTGCGACTGGGTGCTTGAAGTTTGAAAATAATCCTAAACCCCGAGTGGCTTTCTGTATGAAATATACATATAAAATGGAGGTTTCTATAGAATGCATTTTCACATACACAATTTAAAATTCGTGTACAATTTCCCAGATAAATCTGTCTTTAACATATGCACGGATTCGAGAGTGTTTCAATCAGCTTATAGCTTCCAACACAATTGACTAAAATAAATTTGTTTAGACTAGCACATGCACGGAACTGGGCGTCTGTGGTTCACTTTTTACCATTTTTGTTTTGTTTTGTTTCCTATCTATAAATCTATGTAATGTTGATCCGAAAGCGAAAAATATAGGTGTTTCACACAAAGATTTGGTATGTTAACCTTCTAAAGTTTAAGTCACTTTATTTTTCACACTTATCTTTTAAAGTTATGTAGATTGAAATTGCTTATAAGGGGAAAGAAATGAGCTTGATTATCCAACTAAAAGTACTTAATACGATAGATTGCTTCCCTTAGATATACGCATAGTACGGTAACCATGACTCCCGTGTAAATAATGTATAAGGATAAATGTAACAAAAACTACCTAAGTCTTTTTCCTCTAAAAATTCAACTGATGACAAGCTGTTATCAAATGTATATAGAAAACATTTTTTTAAATTTAACTGAAACTACAATTATATTTTGTATCAATTTTTCAATAAGTCTATGATCGATATCTATTGAATGCCGACTAACATTTCAATGCCAAGTCATGTGTGTATATTTTTACATTAGTCTTATTGAATGAACCAGGACTTGCGTGTGTTTATGACTTAATCCGTGCTAATGTTTAAGAAAAGATCTTTAATTCCTCTTTTCCAGTTCCGACACGTTTAGATCTTAAAATATCTTAAAATTCAATACTGTGTCAATGTTTATTTTTACATTGCAGTATAATATGTGGATAGAACGGATGTCTAAAAATGTCTAAATGAATGTAAATTAAGTACCATTTCTTTCCGGAGATTATTACTTATATATTTGAACTGGATTTTAAGGTAACGTACATATTTACATACATAACAGTATTTACATACATTTCAAAATAGTAGGATTCATTTTGAGATACAAATATATATGATTCACGTGCATGACGGTTCGCCCATTATTGCTGTATTGTTTTGCGTGTCTGTCTTTAATTTGTTGAATCAAAACCTATTCTTTCATAGTGTAGGTAGGTCTTTAGTTTTATGGAATAATCAGGTAGCTTTGTTATATATGATATTCATTAACAGTCATTACTAAAATATTATGGATTTTGTTCCCGTTTGCTCTCCATTTTCGTTATTGTAACAAGACACGTAGAATCAGTCAACGCGTGACATTTCTGCCTACAGGTAAATGTTTAACTTATCGTGTCATGTAATCGTACGCACCGATCTATACTTCCCTATGTCAGACCCAGGTCGATATCCGATCATTAATTATTGATCAGATATAATTAGTATCCGGTACCCCCTTAACCAAACAAATATTGATTGTACCACCGTATTTTGTTTTATAGACTAAATACTGCGCTTTGATATCTCTAATATATTGAAATTAGGGACGTACGTGGCCGAGTGGATTCAAACCACTTGTCTCTCACCCATGTAGGTTCGAGCCGCGCAATTGTCTTCGGATTCTTTCATGAGAGAAAGCTATCTAGCTAGCTTACGGAACGTCGGTGGTTCTACTCAGGTGCTCGTTTGTGTCTGAAAAAAAATCACAGACGGTCACCTGAAGTCTTTCTCCACCAGTTAGGCTGGAAAGTCGCTATATGACTTGTACTGTGTTGGTGCTACGTAAAACATAACCAGAAATATATCGTATTTATTGTAATTTCGTGTGTTATGTTATTAATTGTATTATCACTACAGTTATTAAGAAGTTGTAACATTTTAAAGGTTAAATAACCGGATATGCCAAATTATCTTAAATTAATATGTTTGTATTAACCGAGTAAAAATAACAACATTTGTATACCCAATGAAAACAAATTGTGCTGACAGGGAATTGAATACACACCTGTCAATCAGATTAGAATAGTTAAGACTTTCAGGGTAATCGTTTTGTACAATAACTAACCGTTTAAATCGATCGGACGACCCTAATTTATATTATTGAAGTTTGAAAACATCTACTATCAGGAACGGAATAATTTCACCATGTTATATTAAATTAAATTTAGTTTAACGACCAGTTTTATCTTTTTGATGTTTGTTACAACTGTTTTCGGAAAATTGGAAATCATTTACCTTTACCTTTTTCAGAGATAATATGTGCTATCTAATTTGACTACAAAAATATGGCGAATTCGACCTCCGCTACAACCACGAATATAACTACACCACTTTACTACACAGAATCACCTGAGCAACAGCAAACAGATTTCTGGATCGGTCTTGGTCTTGCGGTCGGTTCGAGTTTCTTTATTGGCACGAGTTTTATTCTACAGAAGCTCGGACTTCGTGCATCGGCCGCTAAGCAGGGTGTTGGTGCAGGTAAGATCGTTTTTTCTACACTATATATTTTCTGCCGAAGTTAGGCTTTTTCTAATTTAGTGGACAATAAAACAATAATAGAAATAAGGTAGCAGTATACGCATCGTATTTAAACGGTCTGGCACTGGCACGTCTGGCACTGGAGGCAAGTAAATACTTAAAGTTTGAATCCTAAGCTAGCGTTCACGATAAGACATATTGTAAGCAGACTCGGTAGCGATTTTTTTTATAAATATACCTACTACTGATTGTTTACTTGTAAATTAAAGTAAATAAGGTTTGACCTCATTTTCTGGAGTTTTTTATGATTCAATTATCCTTGATACTAGTAACGACAGCTTTGGAATGTAGACATAACTTTATAATGTATATGTGTCAATTTATCTAATTAGCTTAATTAATATGACAGGTGAAGGAGGTCACAAATATTTGCTGCAATGGAAATGGTGGTTAGGGATGTTGTTGAGTAAGTAAAACATACCATGGAATTATTTATAATACTTACTTAAGTAGTTTTTTCCACGATCTGTTATATCTACTGCAAGATCTAAATACATGTATATGTTACATTAATTGTTCTTAGTTGACCGGATAGAAGGACCATCATTGGCCTTCACCCTCTTGTCAATTTATTATGTAGTTTTGATTTCCATTAGAGACGTCGACATTCTATCTTGTGAGGCAGCTTCGAAATGTTATTGGTTCTTTCCGTTCATCAGCCCGAGTCTGAAATATATCACAGACGGAGTATCTGCAAACTAAATTTGAAAGATTAGGAAAGGTCATTTTAATTAATTCAGAATAACATTTTTGTTTATAAGGAAACCTTTCGCTTTTATGTAAAACACTATCATTATAGATGTTTTTAGCAATAATCACAAATAGCATTGTCATAGAAAAGTGTATTATAAATGGGTTTTACGTCCTCTACTTTACAGTGGCTCTCGGGGAAGGATGCAATTTTGCGGCATTTATTTTTGCCCCGGCAACACTCATCACGCCGCTTGGTGCGCTTAGTGTCATATTCAGGTAAGTAAAATGTGCATGATTGAACTGCATAAGTATATCAACCTTTTTTTCTATGATATGTTTAAAATATCATAAGTAACGCATGGTAAATTCCTTGTAAATTGGCTTTCAATCACAAGTTATTATTTGCAAAATGGAAGTTGTTAGAGAAACATCTTTTTTTTCTAGAATATTTTAAAGATAACTTAATTTTAATACAGTAAATAGCGTATTATTTTGCCACACTCTCTGATAAGGCATGTTTTTTTTTATCTCATCTAGTGCTGTTTTAGCGTCCTATTTTCTCGACGAAGGTCTCAATCTGCTAGGTAAACTGGGGTGTGTCTTGTGTGTCCTGGGGTCGACCACGGTGGTGCTTCACTCCCCCAAGTCAGCGGAGATTCAAAACATGCATGAACTTTTAGAGAAACTTAAAGAACCAGGTAATGTTGTTACTTTTCATACTACTTTAAATGGTAACAAATATGGCTTCATTCTAAAGTCAAATAATAGCGTTCTTAGTTGCATTAGTCATTCCCTTATTTTTGTATTTTTTATTTATTTATTTTTTGTTGTTGTATTTTTTTTCTTTTTGTATGAAAACAATCTGGCAAGGAGGGTAAACTATGTGAATTGTTTTCAAGAATTATGTTCTTTACCGAATTGATTTTTTGCACGTATTTAAGCAAAAGTTAAATTAGGTCTTACCACAAAGCATTTATGATAATATTTCAAAAGGAGAGGTGGCGTAAGTGTTTAAGTCACAGCCTCTTGACCCAGAGACTGTAAGTTTGGGTGCTGCTGGGACAACGACCGTATTTTACGACTAAGTTTTCTCATACTAGTATACCTACTGGAGAATAATGATTTCAAAAGTTTCTTGAAAGTTTTCTTCACAGTTGACCAAACATGTTTTATGTAATCGAAAACGTTAGTTTAAAGGCACATTAAATTATGCCTCAGGAATGACTATTTTTTCCTTCTTTAAACAGGCAAACTAGAGTTTTGTAACATTAAAACAATAGTTGTGAAATATTTTGTCATAAGAGGAGCAAAGTGTTAAAATTTTGACTTCCATACAAAATACTTAATTTCTATATAGCTTTTGAGAAATAAAAATAAATGCATTTCTGGGACATAATCTCTACAAGGCATTATTACATGTGGTTATTTTCTTGTACACATGGCGATTGCTTTATTTTACAACCTTCAAAGCATTGTTAATTTATTTTTCTCTCTTATATTTCAGGGATCTTGGTACTAATTGGAGTTTTCATCTTGGCAGCAGCTCTTGCTATAATATTTCTTGCTCCAAAGTACGGCAGGTCAAACGTTGTCGTGTACGTTTTTATTTGCTCAACGTTAGGCGCGTTAACGGTGATGGGTTGTAAGGGATTAGGCGTTGCGTTAAAGGAAACGTTCGCCGGCCGTAACGAATTCACAAACTGGCTGACGTACGTTATGATCGGAGTAGCTGGTGTAAATATTGTCTTTCAGATAAATTTTCTTAACAAAGCATTAGACAATTTCAATACAGCCGTCGTGACGCCAACGTATTACGTCATGTTTACGTCATGTGTGACGATAATGTCGTTAGTATTGTACAAAGAATTTGCCCAGTTGACCATTGAAGATATTATAGGTGATATATGTGGCTTTCTAACGATTGTAAGCGGTATTTTTATGCTTAATGCGTTTAAAAACATGGACGTGACATTAAGGAATTTACCGTCACCGAAAGTGAAAAACGAAAAGACAATTGATGTGAATGAAGGAACGCGCATGTCCGCGGTTGCTAGGGATACAAATTATGTTCTTAATCTTAACGAAAACGATAGTGAATGTGACTCAGAGCCGCAAGCCGAGGCGGAACCGTTGCTGGACAAAGGGTACTATATCAATCCAGCGTTTGAGGACAGCCAAACAGATCTACACGCAGAATTTATAAATTTACAAAAGAAGAATGGGCACGTTAAACATTTGTCAGTAACAGAAGTCAAATACATTGAAAATGAAGTGACTCATTTTTGAAGAATATATGACCTAGTATAAAGAAAAAACTGAGAGAAAAAATTGTTTGCGTGAGCTATTTGCTCATTGTCTATTTATTTTATTTTATTATTGTCTTAAGCATAATGCTAAGCCTGGATATTACATTGTTTAATTAAATGAATCATTAGCAGTCATACATACATGTAATACCAAAATTAACAAAATATTCTAGGAAACCTAGTGCTTTTCATTAGTTTTCATTCATTCCGGGATTTCTAGAGTTTTTATTGTATAATGAAGGTGTATGCCTTTAAAGCGAACTGTATATTTAGATTTAAAAATGACATGATAGAAAATTACATTGTGTGTGTACAAATAATGAAAGTTTTTAACTATAGTACGTGATATGGATTCTAAACTCCCGTAGCAGGAGACATTATTTTGTGAGTAATTACATGACTTACATCGAATGTCTATTTATAGAGCTGTTATTCGTACATGTACTTACTATTTTTATACTTTTACACGACTCGACATTTTTTTTAATTTCAAAGATTTGGATAATGGCATAAGTTTTAACTGTTAGAAATACATGCTATTTATATTGATAAAATATGTTCATGACATGATTTGTTAATAAAAAAATTATTAAAAAAATTGTGCTTTACTGAATTTCTCACCACATATGCTATAATTTCATTTCAATGTTGGTCACGAAATGGTTAAGCGACTAATGGAAAGTTGTTCTTTGAAGACACCTGTCGAACGTAAATATACTTTTAAAAGACACTTTCATAATGACAAACCAAAATTAAATATTGTCAATGATATTTTTTTAAGTTAAGGGTGCGGATATTCATATTTTATAATAAATAAAACTATATTTGCTTTCCATTCAATTCCATTATGGAGCGATTTCCGAAATAAGAAAAGAATTCACTTGATCCAAGTAAGGCTTGAATCCATATTCTACTGAGTTCAGTTGCAACCACCTTTTACCATTAGACAGTTTTCAGTGGTGGCAATCAACCACTTTACCAGTGCTGATAACTAAATGTTGTACCACAAAAGAAAGGGCGTGCTATAAAAAATTGAAACTGCTTAATGTTGAAACCTCATACAGCATCAAATATGCGATTGATTTGTGTTGCAAAGTCAAAACATCTTAATTAATGCAAAAGAAAAAAACAACAACGAAAACAATAAAAAAACAAGAACCGGTTGTCCCCGAATAAGTTTTGGACACAGAAAAGTATACCTCTTGTAGTTTCAGAATTACATCCTGGACAAAGTTCAAAGTGCAATTATTCCAAAATAAGTTATGATTCTTTTGCACTGCACTTCTACCCAATGAGATCTATCTACCAATAAAGTGTCTTGTTCATATCTCTTATACTTTCAGAGCTATGTCCTGGACAATATTTAAAGAGTAAAAATGAACAAAGGGCAATAACTCCAAAATTAAGCAAGACAGAGTTACGGTTCGTTTGCACTGCACTTCTACACAATAGGACCTATCTACCTACAAAGTTTCATGTTGATACCTCTTATGGTTTCAGAGCTAAGTCCGGGAAAAAAACAAAATGAAAAAATGAACAAAGGGCAATAACTCCAAAATTAAGCAAGGCAGGTTATGGTTCTTTTGCACTGCACTTTTACCCAATGAGATCGAACTACCTAAAAAAAATCATGTTGTTATCTCTTATAGTATCAGAGTTATGTCCCGGACAAAGTTCAAAGTATAAAAATGAACAAAGGCCAATAACTCCAAAATAAGGCAAGCCAGAGTTATGGGGTTTTTTTTGCATTTTTTCTTCCCAAATGAGATATATCTACCTAGAAAAATTCACGTTGACATCTCTTATGGTTTTAGAGTTATGTCCCGGACAAAGTTCAAAGTGCAAAAATAAAGAAAGGGAACTAACTCGAAAATTAGATAAGGTACAGTTGTTGTTCTTTTGCACTGCACTTCTACCTTATGAGATTTATCTACCTACAAAGTTTTATGCTGATATCTCTTATAGTATCCGAGTTATGTCCCGGACAATGTTTAAAGTGTAAAAATAAACAAAGGACAATAACGCGAAAATTAGGCAAGACAGAGTTACGGTTATTGTGCACCGCACTTCTACCCAATGAGATCAATCTACAAACAAAGTTTCATGTTGATAGCTCTTATAGTTTCAGAGTTATATCCCGGACAAGAAAGCGTACGAACGGACAGAAGCGACGACTATGTATGCTCACCCTTCGGAGAGCATAATCATACCTCTAATAAGACGAGGAAAGGTCATTTTGTAAGAAAACAAATAGTCAATAATGGAAACCTTAAAGTACAATGTACGACCAAAACACCTAAATTGAAAATATTGCAGGCTCGATTTGATTGAGCCTGTTCATGGTTAATAGTCAGAAAGGACGCTACCGTTCACCCAACCCCAGCACCGGCTTAAACAGAATTCAACATTTTAACGTAAAACTCGTGGACATTTGATCGTCTGTCTACCATACCACCTTCACCTTGCAGAAAATAACTTTGACTGAACTAATTTTTCATAAGAAAGAATTATTGTATATAAGGCACGGTGCTGGAACTGACACAAGATGTCACGGCGAAATAAGGTGATAAACAATTCTCAATATGGAATAATAAAGACTATAAATAATTTTTCGGGGTTAATGTTCCATTTGATGTAGGTCTACACTGAAATGTGTTGCAATGTTGTTCACTAAAATCGGGCAAGGAATAGCAAAAAAAAATTAGAATAATTGAAATAAAATAAGAATACAATATGATGTTTAATTCATTTCTGTGTATATTGCTAAATAATCTTTTGTTTATCTTTCTGTTATAAGTGCCCAGTTGATCTATGTAAGAAATCAAATTTTATTGTTTTTAGTCTTTTGGGCCTCAGTGGAGTTCCTTTAACCCATTACGCGATATACACGCCTTTTAACGCCTTTTTCACCCCCACCCTTTCTTGTTGTCTCAAATGGTGAAAAAATGCCTTATTTAGGCCTCCAACACTTGTTTTTGTTTGAGAAATGTTGTTAAAAAAAGTTACCTTTTTTTCGGCGCGGCCCCCAAATCAAAAGATACATCAGGGGGTTGCGGATGTGCCCCCTTCTGATTGGGGGGTTTGAAGGGGGCGGCAACCTCATCGCCAAGAAAATTTTGGACTTGTGAGAGGCTAAAAATGACCCCAGATCGATCTTAAGGTAACGTGTAACCAACGCTGAAAAGCATTTGACTCTATCTCAATCCATTGAGAAGTTGCAGCACTTTGAAATCAATTTTGATGGAAAATATCAACGCAAAATAGTGATTTTTGGCAATTTTGAGATGTCCCCTCGTTGCCATGGTAACAGATAATTGCAAAGGCAATGGTCCAGTAATGATTTGTGCCAAGTTTGATTAGTATTGAAGCAGTTTTTATAGTTTTATAGCAATTTGAACTTGTAACGGGAGACTTTTCAATGAATGCCATTTTTCACAAAATGCTCATGAAGTAATGGGTTAAGAGATTATTCTCTGCAAGGATAAATCAGCAATTTTCCCCTTAAACTGTATCATTGGTAATAGAGTAAAAAACGTATACTGTCTATTGAAAGGCATATTGAGGTAAAACGTAATAAAAACGTGACAAAGAAACGTTGATATTGTTCACACGTTGAAAATTGCTCTATTCAAATTTGACGAACGAATAATTTTTAACGAGAGGGTGTTGTAAATAATAAAAGATTAATTGCCACAGACATTTGGGTAAACAGTATTTGCATTCGTCCTGGCAAAGTGGCTATTCCCTTCACTTCGTTTTGTTATGCGTTGTAGCTTCTTTTCAGTTGTAACATTTCGTTAGTTTTCAATTTTTTTATCACTAAATAAGAACTATTGGCTGAACTGAATTAAATAAATTTTATTATACATGTGCATATGTATTGTTAACATTAATGGGTGCTCTTTAATTCTGGTACAGGTTTTCGACTGTGCCTTTAGATAAATGAATAAAACGCATGGGCACAGCGATCTGAACATTAAACATGTATTCTATTTCTTCTGGAAATACGTAACGTCTCCAAGATTTCATGCATTCTCGATATAATAATAGTTTCCATATTACATTGTATGTTACACAATTCTGATATTGCAAAAAAAGAAAGAAAAGAATGAAAGTCCTTCAAATTACATGAATTTATTCACCAAATAAACAAATGAATCTCTTTTCAACGAAAATCTTCATTTTATTTTATTATAGAAATTGCACAGTTCACAGAATGGATAAACTGTATTTATTTGTAAATGCAAAAATGTTGATTGAATTACATGTAAAAAATACAGATATAATAAAATGTCCAAACCGATGTTAAAGCTATTCAAACGGGCATAAACAGCGATAAAATCTGCCGAAAAGATTATTTTTGGATTATTAATCAGCCTTAAGGAGAAAAAGCGTAACCGTTATATATGGCTTTATGTTGTTATATAACGTTAAATAATATGTTTGCTGCAAGACTCGTCTTGTTGATAATTTCCAAATTCTTTTCGTTGATTAAGCCTTTTTAGATCGCACAAAAGGTCGCTATGACAGCGCTTACACGATTACCTACCTTTACCTGTATAATTCTAAAAATAGATTGTCAAACAAAGCGATACGCCAGGTGCGAAACTAATACGAATATTTCAAAACATACTGGCTTTGTATGACACTGTATATCGATTTTAAGTATTCAAACATTCCTATCATGGTTCCCTGCATATGACACCCGTAATGTGGACTATTTACTGACTCTGTGGTGACTGGATATCATAAAGACATTTTCAAATAATGTGTGGGAGATCTTAGTAATTCGTGAAAAATATTGTTAGTTTAAATATTTCAACTTAATTATAGTACCGAAAGGTAAAAATGTCCTAGTTGTAATTCGATTCCGATTTAAAATAGGACGATTTTATTCCGATTGAAAATAATATATAATCACTACTTGGACTTAACTGTGAATTTATTAATAACCGCTATTCAGCGTGGATTTTATGTTGAATAAGAAAAAGAAAGAAAAACTACTGAAGTTTATTAAACGATAACATTTTTTTCTTTGAAAGTACACAAAGTGACATTTCATGGATTTATGATTTTGATTTATAACAATAAATGTGTACTTTAAACTGCTGCAGGTGAGATATAAATTATTTGTTATCGTAAACCATCTTTTACATTACAGACTCGTATAATTATGTAGTTCAAAATCAAACAAAGGAAATACTAGTTAGTATGTAATAATACATAAAATGTTATAAGGTATTTTTGTATAGTTTTAGATTTTAATAGATAGTTAAGACAATTTGGTAAATGTACAGTATACTTAAATGTACAGTATACTTAAATGTACAGTACATTTATGTCTCAATGTATTTAATGCATAACCATACATCATGTATGTATTAATACTTATCAGTGTACGAATTCCATCACATTTAAACTATTAGAGTTGGTATTTTTGTTTTTCAATCAAGTGGTGTCTGTGATATTATAAGGGAAGTGCACGATGCCAGAAATAGAGTGATTGCTACAAGAAACAAACCTTTTTTGCTGCTACATGGTAGCATATTGTTGTTACCATGTTAAACAGAACGTTGGTCAAGACCAGTATACCTTCAGCAATCTTATTAAAGGCTCATTATACCCCAGAAAAGCTATCAATTTCATTTCTCAAAAGATTTATTTTTGGTATCCTATCACAGTTTCCGAAAAAAATATTGGTTTACCAAATTTTGCTACTTTTGTTAACTTTGCAATTGGTATAATTATAGTGAATTAGTATTTTGCACGGAAGTCAAAATACTACTTCGTTTACATTTTGCTACCTTTGCGACACATTACATTACTGCACATTCAGCCATACTTTCTTCAGTTGTTAAACATCTTAAATGCTCTCTTCATTTATTAAAGCATTATTGAACAAATGTTTGACATTCCTTAAGAGTTAAAAAAAATGTATATGAATATCTGAGGCATAATGTGCCTTTTGTAAAGTTACACTCAATCAAGTTATCGTCATCAAAATTTGAAATTGAGGTGCTTAAATTGTGTATAGTAAGTAGTCAGTACCTGACCATACAAATTGAAACAGATTAACGTTTATTCTCGGGCGATTATGACAGTAATTATAAATGTCACATAAAATGACCTCAGACTTCATTGCATAATTATACGGTTCTTTTTCAAATAGCCTGCCTACATTAAAGCACGTGCAATCCATATATAATTCAAGGTTGCACGTTAGTATCAAGAGTTATTAGATCCCTAAATTCAATATTGCATTTCCATCCATTACAATCATGCAAATTTGATCAGTTACTTTGGCTGACTTCCAATGGATTTAAGTACCAATTCCATACCCGTTTGTTCTAATTACTCAAGCCTGACTTTTATGAATAACTAATAACGTTAGTTTGAAAGGAATATTTTATCTCGCTTCGGTGAACATATACCCAAATGTAATGTAAATATTGAAATAGTACACCCACCATTGATAAGTATACTACACATGCATAGTGTGACTTTTTACTGAAAAATGTCTTTTAAAAAGAAACCTTCCCATTGAGGATAGGTAAAATGATTTTTCACGAAATAAGGGCAATCGCAAGGAATTTGTATTCCTTACAGAATGTTTATAGCCCGTAAGGCCATTATTATGCAACAGGCCGATTATAAGATGACTTAACGAGATTATAGGTCAAATGTAAATACCTTTTCATTTATACGATTTTTTCTCTCTCACTTACTTGATATCCAAAAAGTCATCAGTGCGTTTAAATTAGCCGATGGTATGAAAAATTGATAAGTAAATATATTAACATAAAAATAAACCTTACATGTATGTACCTGCTTTTTTTAAACAAATAAGTTTTGGTTTGTGAATCAGTTCAAGACGATATCTAACACGATGTATTAGAATAAATGTTATTTGAGCCAATTTACATGAAAAGTTTTACATCGGCAAAAATCTTTTTACATAGCATTAGATAAATATCTAATGTAAACCTAAAATATCTTAACACGCATGTTCAATTAAGAGTATGATAACACGATATGATAACAAGAAACTTACTTCCCTGTTTCTTTAAATATTTTATCAAGCTAAAGATACACGCTGGCCATCCTTAAATACAATGGTTAATCACCGATTAACTTGTGATAAATTTACATGTGTAACGAATGAGTCAGGTCGGGATAACCAAATGTAAATACTCCACATACATGTACATCACAAATCTACAAACATTATCATTTATAATGTGCTAAGTATATAAAATATTTGACGGTGAGCCTCGGTGACCGTGGGATGTATAAATGCGAGGATAGGCTAATTTGTCAATGTAGATCATTTTAATATATAGGATCAAATAACGGCCATCAGGTATATGTTGATATAAATGTATAACAGAAACTAGCTGTTATAATGAAATCTCCCCCCAGCAATAAAACACTGTGTAACCCAGTTCCTTCCTCAACAAGTTAAACACTACGTAGCCCCTCCGCCCCAACACCCCTGTCCTAGCACCCGGCCCAGTCTCCCAATCGTGAAGCGGCGCGTTTGTTTCAGGCATGATATTTATTTATTTTCCGATTTTGGAAATTAGAAACAAAAATAACTTAGAAATCTCTCCGTTTGACATTGAAGAATGACACGTTTTATTGTTACCGCATTTTTCATGAAAAGATATTTACATGTATTTTCAGAACATTTCTGTCGCATTTTCCCTTGTTTTTCCCGAAATAACAATGCAAAATTAGGGACTGTATCATAACGTTTTGCAAAAATGATAAAATCCAATACTTTTGTGTTCAAAATGCCTCTTTTTTTTCTTGAAATTTCGGTTTTCAAGGGAGAAGGTCGGTGTTTATACTGTAAACGGCATGACTTCATTTGCTGTTTCCGTATGATATATGTAACCAACCTAATGAGTAAGACACACCAATGAATCATATAAACAATACTATTTTAGTCCCGTATCTAGTTTTTATTTCTATCATTAGCTCATAATTTAGAATCATGCGCCAGGTACCATACTTTTAACAAATATTGTAAGGTATATAAAACTACAATGTGGTGTAATCAAGATATAAAAGTGAGAAAGAAATCAAGATCGATGTCAAACATAGAGATGACATACATTTGTATTTTGAATTTACTCAGTGTGACGCGTTAATATGAAGTATCTTGTGAAAATGATAATTTATTACAATACATAGGCAGTTTGTAAAAAAATAAATGTTAAAATATTTTAGATATACGTGCTTGAACGCTCCTTTTGTAACACCCACATTGGCATGTATTTATGATATTTGTATATGTATTTGATATAAGATTATTTTCAACTGTAACCTGGCACTTTTAACCTTGTACTTGAAGCTTTGTCTAAGCAACACGGTTTATATTTGGAAATGAAAGAGCCGATCAGTTTTGAAATAATCAAAGTTCAAAATCAAGGTTTCCAATACTGTTACGCCAGTATTTGTTTACTGACGGTACACCGTAACAAACCTTACATTGCATATATAGACACAAGTAACTCGGGTAACGGGATACATTTCGTAACGCTATCGATTGTAACTCCTGCATGATGTGTCCCGATATCTAATATTGATTCAGGTACCCCATGAACTTTAAGAGCTTCCAGGCAAGACCTTCGAATCAATAAGAGTGTTTGTCTTTGGTTTTGTAATGACTGCTGTTGATTTGGTAACAGACAACATGGTTTTTAACTCACGGCCCGTCACAATTTCGGGAACATGACTTTTTTACCCTCTGAATTGGAAACAATTTAGACAAAATTGAGACTCGCCGAACTGTTTAAAATATTCAAATTTACCAAATTAGCCAAAAAAAATATTTGATCGTTCAAATCCTTTTATTAGATTTCACGTTTTGAAATTATGGGTGAAAACAAAATACAATTTGCTGTAATACAGTGCATTTAAAACGTCACAAAATGACCATAAAATCATTTTGTTTTAATTTTCTTGTCTTTAAATTGGGAATTCTTTCCTTGAAATTGATCAAAACAACTCATATCACACTTTTTGGATACGGAACATGACCCATTATTGGTCATCAAAATTAGCCTACAAACTTAATATATTTAGTTATAATATCTTATGAAAGTAGGAAACGTATATCAAACAATGCTAGGTGTATGATACGAGCGTATTTGTTTTAAACCCCCACCATACTAAATATTTAAATAGACTTATGTTCATCGTCCAACCAGTCACCATCTCTGATTATCAATTTAGAAATTAAAAATAAGTACCAACTGAAGGCTGATCTTGACATGCACTAGTCAGATGTGTACAATATGTTGCCACCAGCTGGCTGGCTGAAGAATAAATAATTAAATGGATATAGTACCACAAAGGTCATCAAACTATAGTACATGCACGCATTCAACTCATCCTAGCAAAACGGTAATATAACGAGCAAAAATTTAACTTCGTAAAAGCTTGTTTTTAGAGAATAATCTTTGAATTATTTTTTTACACAAACACAAAATTCAAAATGTCTTTTGTTGACAGATGTGGATACTAAGGTTGGTTAATATCAAGTCACAAAATATCGTATCATATTTTTTATGATGACTCATTGTTTACAACGTGAATATTGAAACAATTTGATTTTAATAAAAAATCAACCTTACTGGCTCGATTAGAAGATCTACATATATTAAATCAACTGAGATTCAACTTGTATTTATGAAACAACAATCCAAAATTAAGGCCAACAACAGATTACTTCTATTCACAATATGGTTAAAGTTTAATATTTTTGGTGTTCGTAATGTCTTTTTTTTTCTGGAGGTACGGTTTAACAGTGAGGAGGTCAATGCATGTACAAAAAAGTATTTTTTTATGATATGATATTGACCCTATTTCGATACCCATATGTGACTTATTTTCTTATACGAGACACTTCACTGCTTTTTAGAAAGAAGTTGCAATGTTCTTGTGGGGATATGTCACTACACTGCTAATATAATTTTAAGCCAGGTAACAGGTAACCGCCGATGTATGATAGTATATGTGACAAAATATTTCTTAACTCTAAACATAAGAATATATACAGACATTAAAACAACCAAACAACAACAGCAACAACAAAATCATGATGTTTGCTAAGAATAAGACTTGATTATACCGTAGAAAAAATCATTTTATTTCCAAGTGAACCAGGAATATAATTTTGATTGTTTTATTGTTATCATTAAGAACGCATGGCTTAATGCCACCCTTTTCTGTACAGAAAACAATCTGATGAAATCAATACAAAGTCTGCAGGCGTTCTTCACAACCTTCCGATACTAGAGTCTTTTCACTTTGTATTATATTTCAAAATCCATAAAATAACGATTTTATTCCATGTCATACATTGTTCAGGAAATGAATTTACTTTGTATGGTACTGTCTTTTATGTATTGTTGTGAAAAGATCACAAGCTCTCCGACCTTGTCATAAAACGATAAAACCAATAGGTGGAGAACTTGACTTTTTGACCACTTTTTAAATTGATTTGGAATTTTAAAGGAATTACTTTCTTTAAATATTGGGTTAACATTCGGTTATCTTGCCATAGCATTACGATGTTCGTCATAAAACACATTAAAGGCCCATTGTGCCTAAGAAAAACTATCAATTTTAGTTCTCAAAATCTTTTTTTTTCTTTGGTATTTTTGTTACAGTTTCCGAAAAGAAAATACTCATATACATAAACAATCTTTTTCTAATTTTACTCTGCCAGCTATTGGTATAATTATAGTGTATAAGTATTTTGTATGAAAGTCAAAATACCACTTTGTTAACATTTTGCTACTTTTAAGACACGTTATTGCCCATTCAATGCTACTTTCTTGTAACATGCTCTCAATTCATTATTAAAACATCATTAAACAAAGGATTGATATTTCTTAAGAACTAAAAAGTATGGATTTCTGAGGCATTTCGCGCCTTTAGAATAAATTATTCTTCTATGACGTGTACGAAACTTCCAATAGCAACCATTGTCTTAATTGAAATATTTAAGTAATGAACAATTATTTGTACCTGACTAATAAATGTCCTTGTTAATAGAAATTGCTAAAATAAAATTGGGGATACTTTTTGAAAGCTCATTATAATATTTTTTTTTGTAATAAGTCGCCACCATATGTTGAACATTATGAATTATGACGCACCTGTAACTTAAGGCCATAATTTGCATGCTAAACATTATATATAGAATTCTATTTTTTGTTCCTCATTAAAATCAATTTAACACCGTGAACATTCTACTTACCCAAATATATAGTATATTTTTCTATGTATACAATGACACACTGACCTAAAAGCACATATACATATAGAATAGGGTATATGTTATCAAAAGAAAATGTTATGTTTTTTGTTTCACACAAAGGTTTCAGTGTATTCGCTCTTTTTATCGTTCTTCCTGTCGCCGTATTTGATAGTCTATATCAAATTATATAACCATTTATAGCGTCTGTTGATATATGATACGAGATTGCAACAATAGGTTATAAAAGTTTAGTATGAACTTACTGTATTACACTTTGGTTCAAGTCCAGGTGAAATTAATATTTTATTTACTAAAAATATGAGCAATGTACTTGTAAATGATGTAAAGGAAAATTAAGATAATACGTGCATGTTTATAACAGTGTGTCTAGTCCTTACTTTACGGCAATATCTAATTAGTAAATCCATCCATTGTTCATGAATTTGTCTCTTTTCCTAACTTGTTTCCTCCAAAGGACTGTAATTGTTTAGCATTAGAAAATGGCACTGGACGAGGACGAGTGGTCTTAGAAATATTGTTTGCGACCAAAACACCAGAAAAAAGATATCTCACACCCTTGTATTAGCACCGGGTACCAAACATGCATCCTGTTCATAACGGAGAAAAACAATTCATGTATATACATTTAGATATCTATAGTTTCAAGCTCTTTCAATCTACATGTATATTATATTAACCCAAATTGGAGAACTCTATTATTCATATACTATCTTTTATATTTCAGACAATAATAAAGATAATCACCAAAGACAACGAAAATGGCGACAAACACAACCATGTCTACACCTCTTACAACAACGCCAATGTTGCCTATAAATACTACAGAAAACATATCAACAACGACATTATGGACTCATATGCCACGAGAAGAAGCCCTTAGAGAATTCTGGATCGGTCTGGCGCTTGCAATAACTTCCGCGTGCTTTACCGGAAGTAGTTTTATATTGAAAAAGAAGGGACTCCTTAATGCCTCTCAAAAGGGCTCACGTGCCGGTAGGTTTGATTAATAAATATTTTGAATTTCAGAGAAGAATTAGATTCATATAGTGCATGCATTTTTATTTGGGACAGACCGCTCTTTTATATGGGACAATCCGCTCCTTTATATGGGACAATCTGCTCTTTTATAAGGGACAGTCCGGTCTTCATTAGTACTTTTATTTCATTTTTGTGTGTGTTTTTGCATCAGTGAAAATTCCGACAAAATGAAAAAAATTGAACTTTTTTTTAAATTTATTTTATTCTCACCGTACTATATATTCTAACATGTTATGTCCCCTGCCAATGTTGTGTACCATAGATGATAAAAAATGATAACAACAAAGGTAATAATGATAAGAAATTATACGATTTTAAACATGATGATGATGATTATAATAATGATGATGTTGATGATGATACCAATGATGATAATGATATAAATAATACAATACTTATCATGATGGTGATGATTATAATGATAATGATGTTGATGATGATGTTGTTGTTGTTGCTGCTGTTGTTGTTGTTGTGGTTGTTGTTGTTGTTGATGATGATGATGATGGTGGTGGTGGTAAAACCAACTACCAGTACTGACATCAACAAAATGATGTGTAGCTCCCTGCTTACTGTCTAACGTGTATTTATATGCCATAGGTTATTTCATGATTAAGTAGGACATTAGATCAAGGCATTTGTCAAACTTGAAATTTCTCTAGATCGAAACTTAAATATTTGAATACATGCTTCAAAGATTTATGTTAAAGCTTTTTGGTCTGAAAAAAGAAGAGAACTGGTTTATATCTATGGGATTTCGGATCAATACGAGAATATTAAATGTTCTAATCTCTATAGATATTATTAAATGAAAATCTCTTGAATATAAATATTGATAAACTATTTGCACTTTATATAACATACCGGTATATAGTGAATAGGTCTTACATTATTCCTGTTTTTTTTGCTACTCAGAACACGAGTCATTCGTGTCTTATACATGTATATCGTTTTTGAGCTACTTTAAAGATATACTATGCTCAAATTAAAATTTTGATATTAGAAAATATTGATAATTGCTACACAGTCTCTTTGTTACTATAAAATAAACATGTTTTGGTTTCATGCAAAGTAGATATGACTGTGATGCTTAAAATTCTACACACTATAGGTGGTCACAATATGAATATATAGTGTCATTAAAAAACCAACAGTTTTCAAAAGGATAAACCAACTTCATTTGACGTTTAATAAGGAACACAGCTTCCCATACATAGATTATTCATTCTTTTATTCACATTAGACATATTTAATAAGAATTTTATAGATTTTTATAGATTTTAGCTTTAAATATTTTACTAATAAATGAGCATAGTATAGCTTTAACTTAGTCGTGTACCGCACCATGCTGCACTTTTTATCAGATACATGTATGTTGACTTCTTTAAAATAATTCCATAAATCTTTAATCACCAACTGAATTATAATTTTTCTATTGTGAGATAAGGGTAGAATAAAATTATCTCGTGGATACAAAGTGACTTACAGTCTTGAAGAAGAGGGTAATTTACCAAAATCTCCTCCACTAAGGGTAAAAAATACCCTAATTTGTGCAGCAGATACCAGAAACCCTTTACATGTATATTTTGTTAATACTAGAATTTGTAAGACCATCTCATTCTCGCAGTTTAATACTTCTCTATAACATTTGTTCTTTGGACTACAAATCTGTTATTAAGTGTATTTGTTCTTTCATTGTAATAATAATTATATATAAATCATAACTTTTACAGGAGACGGAGGTTTCGCTTACCTGAAACAGTTTCTCTGGTGGATGGGAATGATATTAAGTAAGTATACACGTGCATATCGTGCAGCTGTACAAATTGATCATGTACACAATCTGTGTTTTATGGCTGATTAAATTGTTTAAACTCGTGAACAATGAAAGCATACGTTTTCCGGGATATAAAGCATGTTTGAGGAAAAAACAGTGCATATAATTATAAATACGCATAGAGAACAACATATGTTTCTTATTTCCAAAGTTTACTTATAATCTGTTTTACATGCACTTAAGAAAACTTTTTTTTCACTGACAATCTGTCCGCTTTACTCTGTCGTTATAGTAGTAAAAATGTATATCCGGATTTCGAGCCCTAACTACAGCTTATGTTTTATTTTTCTGTGACAATGTATATATACAAAATATATAAAGTCTACCTGTTGATGATATACAGTTGCTAGATGTTCTATATAGAAGATTGATATATTTATTACATGGAAATATATTGTATAATGTCTTTCCTTCCAACATTGGAAGGACTGCAAAAGAAAATCAAACCATTTTGTAAAAAAACATAATTTTGTAATGTAACCTGTAACTATTAACTACTGATGAACACTCGGTATTAGCATGTACGTATGGTCTCTCTCTTTTTCAGTGATTGTTGGTGAGATAATGAACTTTTTAGCATACCTGTTTGCCCCTGCAACTCTAGTCACACCCTTAGGAGCCCTCAGTGTAATAACAAGGTATGTACAAGGTATTCACCAATGAGTATAACTCTTTTTTTAACTTCTTTATTTCTAAGCATATTTAAACATGAAATTGATTAATCTAAAACTTTGTCAGGCAACATTTATAATATCGTTTGTCTTAAAACCTTTCAGCAGCAGTAACAACCTAACAACCTACAACGCAACGCAACCCCCCCCCCCCCCCCCCCCACACACACACATCACACACACAAAATAGAGAAAAACAACAACAAATGATTATAACTTATATATTATTAAAACAAACACAAATGCTTTAACCAGTACAGTTACCTTGTTATTATAGGTACGACATTATTGTAATTGCATTCAAATATCAACTATATTGTTTAAATTGAAATGTACATACGAGTTTATATACAATAGTATATCTAGACCTTTTTTGATATATTACATTTTTATTTAAGATGTATTATAGTTTTACATATAAATAACATGATATGCTTGTAACAGCTTGGAAGACTTCATATATAGAAGTAAACAATACATACTTAGTTTTTACATCTCATATGTAAAGATATCTCATATGTGATTATCCAACTTATCTTACTATCGTATATGCTTTAGTTGTCTTGTACCATTAAATCAATGTTAATCTATCTAAGAGATTGTAAAAAAATGCATTTTAGTGCAACACTTACATGCATGGAAGGCTAGTTAATAAGTGGACGGATTCTTGTATAAGATATTTACGCATCTAAGTAAAAACTAAATTTTAATTAGTCAACATTTGAAAGTCGACGTTTATATCAAAATGTCACATATTTTGTATCCTCAGTGTTAATAATTGTCTTCTTTGTCTGTAACGATTACATGCGACCACTTCCGGTAGAAATTTTGCACGTTTGTCACGTTTCAAGAAAACGGATTATCTTCGTAAGAATAATTAGCACTTGGTAACCAAGATGTTTTCATTTCAATATTATATTTGTTTATAGCGCAATGATGGCGTCCTACTTCTTGAAGGAGAAACTCAACCTGTTAGGCAAACTCGGCTGCATGTTGTGTGTTCTCGGGTCAACCCTCATAGTCGTCCACTCTCCGGTAGAGCAAGAGATTCAAACCATGGAAGACCTGCTAGACCGTCTGCTTGAGCCAGGTTTGTTCGTTTAATATATATGAGCCGCGTCACGGCAAAACCAACATAATGGGTTTGCGACCAGAATGGATCCAGACCAGCCTGCGCATCAGTTTCTCTACTTGTTATACGGTTTGTAAGCGAACAGCATGGGTCCTGATCAGACTGCGCGGATCCATGCTGGTCGCGAACGCATTATGTTGGTTTTGTCATGGCGTGGCTCATATATACATTACATCTAGGAAGACTACGTTTATTTTGCTTTAACCTGATTCTTATAATAAATCAATTAGTAAAGTGGATTGGTCTAAAATGGGCACATTTTCCATAAATATTTCAGATATTGATAAAAACAATATAAATGTATCGTATGGATATTCTTATAAAATACTGCTTGAAAAAAAATGTTGACAAAATTCTTAGTGATTTAGTATGAACATTTATATGATGAATAATAATATTTTGTTCTAGAACCATTATCTGTTATATTATTAGTTATAAAGATTGTTGACAGGTTATATGGCCCTATATAAACGGTTGTTTGTATATATAACCCGAGCCGAAAGGTGAGGGTTATATTGCAAACAACCGTTTATATTCGGCCATTTGACCTGTCAACAATCTTTGTAACGAATTCATAATACTGCAAACTTCCTTTTTCAGAGAAAAAAGTGAGAATTCTTTATAAATTGACTACAGCCGTGTATATAAAACTATATAAACGTCATGATTATCCAATGAAAAGTGACGTTACAAACGTGCAGTATTATAAAATGTGTAATATTGTCATGTATCTCACACTTACCAATAATATACATATATATATATATATATATATATATATATATATATATATATATATATATATATATATATATATATATATATATTATATTATATATATATATATATATATATATATATAATATATATATATATAATGATTCTTTCGTGATTTGTTGTTATGTTTTTATATTAAATACTATCTATGTGATTATTTATTATATTATAAACCTTCCATTGTAGACCATTATTCTATTAAGGTGTTTAAAAGCTTACCTCAGATATTCTTAATATTAATTAACTTATTGAATGAAGAAGTATTTATTTGAAGGTGTGGACACTAGGTCCACTAGGTTATTATTTGTATGTTCGTCTCGGAAAATTTATTCTTATTACAATTAGTTCATACTCGTCTTTCGTAAAAATGTTAGCATTATTTGTACCATAAATGATCAATTTGGATTTATGTAGATTTAATATATATTTCATTTAATTTTATAGTCAATTTTTGCGTTTTTTATTTTCAGGAATTATTATTCTGTCCGTAGCACTCATTGCTATAGCTTTAGTGTCAGTTATTTTCCTTGCTCCAAAATACGGACAAAAGAATGTGCTTGTGTACGTCACAGTATGCTCGACCCTCGGGTCGTTCACGGTCATGGGGGCCAAGGGCTTTGGTGTTGCCATTAAGGAGACCATAAATGGAAGAAACGAGTTCACAAACTTTCTAACCTATGTTATGGCGGGAATTGTGATTGCTTGTAGCTTAGTTGAGCTTGTTTACCTCAACAAGTCTCTTGACACTTTTAACACAGCGATAGTCACGCCCACTTATTACGTATTATTTACGTCATGCGCTGTGATGTTCTCTTTGGTCATGTTCAAAGAATTCGGAACTATGAGCACAGAAGACATTATTGGAGCAATCATAGGCTTTATGGTTATATGTTGTGGAATATTTCTCTTAAATGCGTTTAAAAACATGGATGTTTCCCTGAGAAACCTTCCAAAAGCGCACAAGAGGACGACATCTCACAGCTCACAAAATGGTGACGTCATGACATCTGTATCCCATGACGACCACCATCTTCTCGAGGACAACGAGAATCACAGCCATGACGAGGAAAATCCACTAGATGACCGTTCTATAGTGTTTGCTGATGATCCAAAACTGTACGATCATGAACCGAAAACTTACCAAGATGACATTAAATTGACAACAGATTCAAACAGTAACATATCAAATAGTAATTTAAATACTAGTCTAGTTTTAGATGATTAAGTCAAATTATAAACCTTTACTCATTCAAGGAAAACTATTTTATGTCTTTAATTCTATATTCCATATTTTATTATTATTGTTGTTGTTATTTTAAACTTTCATTGAGTTCCTTTTATAGAAATTTCTATTTATCACCTTTTTATGTTTTCTTTATTTGATATATTTCTTTTAGGCATATACACAAGGGGGAGTAACTCAATGTTTTGTTAAAGGAGTGTACTAACATACAAATTGTATTCATATATTTACACCTCAAAGAAACAGAAAAAAGTAGTTACTGAATAGTTTTACAAGATTTTTTATTCGGAAATAGTATCATTTTGTTAATACTAATTATCTACAAGAATATGTGCTACATCCACATTAATTTATATTACATCTGTCAACTTGAAAATTTGACGTATTATGTTATACATGTAAAAATGTTTTATGCCACTACCTTTTCTGAAAATGATTTTCCATCATGTAACAAATACGTTTCGTCATTTCCGTTCCGAAATATAGAAAGGGCAAGCTCATCTTGAAAGAATGTTAAACTTAGAAATTGAAAACATGTTTTGTAAGTTACCACAGGTGTGCTTACCTTCATTGTTTATGAATTTTTTATAATGTATGCATAATATTAATGATCCATTATAATTCCAAAAGCGTCCAAATGATTAAACGCTTGTTTTCAGTCAATCCCTTTATATGATCATGATGCTCTAAAAATAGAATGTTGATATTATGCTGACATAATGTTGATATTTTTTATCGTTTGTCAATCGATCTCATTTTATTGAAAAGATTGCATTTATTTGTATATATTTATTGTAATGAATTCCAAAAGTTTATATTCACAAAAAGATTTCATATATGTTTTATTTGTGATTGTATATTTATGTTTTCATAATATTGGAGTTACTGTATTCAAAGCATTGTTGGTAAATTATTTAGATCTATACTTTTCAAGAGTATTTTCTTTCTTTTGTAATAAAACATGAATTCCATACACGATATTGTCCATATAGCATTTTGTGCGGCAAAACATAGAACTTAATATTGCTTCATAGGCAAGCCAAACAACCTTCTGGCTTATTGTTTGAGCCATTTATGTGAAGATACAATATTTGATTACTTTATAGCATAATGCCTCATACATTAGTTGCTTTCAAAGGGAAAATTTATTTATCTTCAATTGATTTTCCATGGAATTCAAGTCGTGAAATCCTTTTAAGTAATCTCCCCCAAAATACTGAATGTTAAATATTTTCAGATAAGTTTCTCTCCCATAAAATCATTTAATTTTACAATATTCCCATAAATATTGTATTATTCATAGTAGTCATTTGAAATGTGTGAATTAAATGTCGATTTAAAATAGTTGCTATGAATTCGTAACACGTTTTAGTGTACTTTGTACAGAATAAGACTTGAATTTAGTATCATTTTTATTCGTACATGTAATATTAAAACACTTATGATGTCACCAAACATAAGTTATTTTAAACTACCAACCATTTTTAATGTTCATTTGAAAACGCCTTTTTTACGTGGATTAGATTCATGCAAATTAGTTCCAATGTGTCTTTTTCCATACAGCATTTACCCATGAATAAGATTAATGTAAATATATTCATAAATTAGCGGTATTGAACCAATCTGCTTTAGAACCGTTATGTTTAGATGTTTTCTTGCTTTGAACTAAACCTTCATAATGTGTGCATTTGATTAAACCATTAGTTGTGTATATAATAATATATAATATAATGTATTGAACTGTTGTTATATGTTTTATATACACGTATTTTTGAAAAATTGATATACATGTATTTTTGACTCGTAGACTATCCAGTTAAGTACAATTACATGTACTTAGGCAGCTAAATTGAAACAAATTGTTCTGTCCAATTTTTAATTTAGCAAAAAGTTCTCAGTTTAATTATTTTAGTAACTACTAAATGAATTCTCATACTAAATTAATTTGGAAAAGAATTATTCCACAGCTTTTTAATTTCTTGCCGACTTGTCTCTTAACATGAAGATTTCCAACATGCATTTGTATTTTTTTTACACGTCAGCGAAAACAAAAAAAGACAACAACTCTCCTTAAAACTTACATTTAGCAGACTTTCTGTTACTATAAATGATGTGCAATGGTAATCCATATGAAGCGGTTTACTTATGACGTAATGCCAGGGAAAGTTAACTCTTGTTGACTATTAATTTCAGTGCTGTGCGCTGGTCAGAATATATTGTTGTGTTTATATGTACAGTACATATTTATCAGTAGTCATTTTATGTAATAATAGTATTATTTTTTTCATTTACAAGTGTAACCAATGTATTGTAAGTTTATTCTATAGTGACGTCATATGCTTTCTATGACCCTCCATGACCCTTAAAGTTGACGGCTTTTAACCACTTGTCCATCTCCGGCTAGAGATTGAGTCCCTTAATTGACTCTAGATTCCTACACCCAGCTAGCTTTCTGAGACCAGAGGTTATACTCACGAACCCGTTCGTCCCTAAAATAATGCACAAAGGGGCACCCGAAATTGTCATACCCTTGCAAAGCTAGAGAGTCATCAAACGAATTTATCAGAGCCATGTGACTCGAATCAGAACCAAATAATCTTATTTGAAAATTAACTATCCTACAAATTTAAAGATAAATATTTAAAATGCACCGAAAATGATAAATGATCCACACTAGTTAAACATATTACTTATTTTTTCAAACATTTTAAAAACAATATTTCATTTAGTATCTAATCAATATGTAACTAATTAACAACATCCCCCATGATTATCTATACGAAAATAACCTTCAGTCATTCTATAAATAGATATTCACCGAAAAGCATTCTTGAACTAACACTAAACCTTTGAAAACCATTGTAAAATCAATATTCACCTAAAAGCATTTTTTCAATCAACATTTATATAAAACCATTCCCATAACAACTTCAATCTAAATCATTGTAAAATCAGTATTTCATCACATATATCATTGTTAATTCAGCATTCCACTAGCTTATTACAATCCTAAAATCGACATTCCAGCTAAATCATAACCTAAAGTAACAATCCATAAGAAACCATTGTCTCAAATCATGATAAATCCAAATATATCACACCGTTAATATATCTAACACTTCAAAAATATGAAAGAATAGTTTTCCTACATGTGCTGTATGTTAATTCCAATTTATTAATCACATATTAAAGATTGTCAGGGTGGCATTTTGATTCTGTTTAGTCCATATTTATACATATCTATGTATTTAGTTGAAAAAGAAAGTGTGCAGTTAGTTATTTTAAAAATCTGTTTACATACAAAAGCAAAGTAGTGGCAAATTTGGTTTTAAATTTGCAGAAATGTATTGATAATACAATGGTTTAATTTGTACTGAAATTTGATAGTCAGATAATTATTTAGTTTCGTGAAAAAAGCGGAAGGGTAAAAAGTCAAAGTTGCAGAATTGCAGTATCTGTTTTGCTAATCTTAGCTATGAATCAACGAAAATGTTTGGGACTGTATGGTACAGACACAACGCCATATGGACTTGGGTTTGAATTGTGTTCCAGGCAAAAATACAAGTATCCAAATGCACAATACTGCTTTTAAAAAAGGCACTATTCTGCAACTTTTACTTTTTTATCCCTCAGCTGTTAACACGTACTATTCGGAGAGAAAGAAAAAATCAAATTTCAATAAAATTTAATCCATCGTGTAGTCAATACATTTCTGCTAATTTTGATGCCAAATAATGCCAATACTTTGCTTAAATTAGTATAAAGAGTGTCCCAGTAACCAAGGGCACACTTTCTTTTCCAACTGAGTATATTTTATCTATCATCATGTCATGAAATCTTTTATGTTAAATATATGAATGTTTTAATGTGTTTTCGTGTAAATGTACTATTTGTATTTAGATAGTTTTTTGTCTGATTTTATTTCACATGTTTTTATTAACTTTTTGTAGGAAAATGGAGTTTTTATTTTGACAGGCAAATAAAGTGATTTTTATACTAAATGATTTTGTTTTATTGTTAGACGCCGCTTGCAAGCGGCGTCTAGTTGCAAGCGGCGTCAAGTAGATATGCATTTGTCCATACAGCAATTGGGAAACTTTTAGACTTGATTTTGTGTTTTTTTTTTGTTTCAACAAAATCACAATGTTTTTAAATTTTCTAATAAAAATAGCTTTTATGATGTACAACATGTCACAGAGCTTTAAGGGATAGAATACACATTTAACTGAAGTGATAGTGCCATGTTTGAATATTATATTCTTTTTATCATTATCCAATTTTATCTACATAATAAATAACGTGCAAATGAGCCAGTCTATAGTCGACCGTTCTAAAACTTAACCGTTGAGAGAGGTGACAACTGAGGCAGTGTCACTTACTTCATTTGCTTCGCCTCTGTTGAAGTTCGGCTCCGCCTTAAATTGTCCATATTAAATTTGATATTATGCTCCATATGCTAGCATTTAGTCTTCGTTGACGGGGTAGAAGGGGACCATGACAACTGTGATCAATATCACTTGTCGAATTATTAAATTACAAGTTACAAAGCCTAAACCACGCCCACTATCAGAGAGGCGGTTCTCTGGTTCTCACTCAACCGTTAAGAAAGTACAACAAACCGGTTAGGCTACGGCCTGTAAGGGGAGATCACTGCAGAACAGTTTGTACTCGAAATCATTCGAACATTATGCAATTCATACCAACATTTAAATGGGTATATTCTCGGCACATATTGTCTTGAATTTATTTCAAGTATACCAATCATTTCAATTTTATTTGTTAGCCAATTTATTTTGATTCGACCAGACGTTTAAGTCTTTGTCGCAACAGACAAACATTTAAGAATTTCAGACCTGGCATTATTTTGTGAATTTAGGATAAGGTTCTCCTTTTGCACAAAAATATGCAACTTTATTATTAAACAACGAGCACATACCAAGAACATGGAGAAAAAATTGATTTGTGCTTCGGATATTCAACTGTAATAGAGAACGTTTTTCAATGCTGATTGACTGTTCACATCATTTGGCGGCGTCTTTGATGTGCAGCATCAACATTTAACTTGTTCTTCTCTGTGAAATTGTCAATATATATTTGTTGGTTACCAGGTTTTATTTATTTATGCGAAGACTGGTTATTTTGCAAGTGCGGTTTCAGAGATGCTACTAGATGGTTATTCGTAATTCCCAATAATTTACAGATGGTGGTTGGTAATTCAATACACTATCACCAGCATGAAATATTAGAAAATATCTTACATTTTTCAAACACAGAATAAAGGAGGGTATCTGGCCGGTTATTCGTATGTAACCCCCAGCTACCAACCAGAGGGTAGTTGTTTACTCGAACTTTGCATGCCCCCCCCCCCCCCCGGATATATGACAAGATAGTTGAACTCTACAAGGAAGCACACCGGTCTCCCTATGACCACTTTACTAGAGCAAATGTAACGGATATATAATAAGATAGGTGTTTTCTTCAGCATAGCAACATCCCCTCCCTCATACATCCATCAGAAGACTCAGTTGGTTTTTCGCGCGAATCCCAAAATCTTTTCATGCTGGTGATAGCGGACTGAAATACCAACTACCAGCCGTTGAATACAATGTATTTGGGAATTACGAATAACCAATTACCACCTAGTATGGAGTTAGTTAGTTATTCGAATATCCAACTACCAACTGCCTACTAAATTAACGCTCATCTAGAAATGATAGATTCATAAAATTATACCCAACTTCTCCCCCCCCCCCCGAAAATTGTTGCTTTTTGGTTATAGTAATTGAATTAATTTATCTTGTCATTTTTCTAGCAGTGTTTATTCTAAGTAACACGTGACATTTAATTCTATTATGAAATACAGTAGCGCCGGTCTATATTTACTCTCTGGAAAATAATTATTCCTAAAAAAGATGTGTCCTTTGTGTCGGTTTCTCGGAAAACCATATCTTGTTATCTTGTCGTGTATTGATTTAAAGTAAACGAAAAAGCTGGATTTTTTTCAACAGGTTTAATGTATAATATATTGTTTTGATTCACATAATATATTTAAATGTCAACATTTTTATAAACGTCACAATCCGACAAAGCATATGCATGGCCTTTCAAGCAATATACACAAAAATCTATCATTTTTCCACTCCTTCATTGGCGTCAAATATAACGGTTTGTCATACTAATACACTCTGAAATAAATATATTTAAAAAATCAGAATATATTTTCACGAATACTTTACTGGAATATTACGTGTCACACAATCAATTGTTTATATTCATATGAAATTTTGCGACTTTTACTGCTAAATAAGATTATGTAATAACTTTAAACGAAATAAGTCATATCAAAAACTCTAAAAAAAAACAAATCTGAATCCATACAGGTATTTGAGTTGCACTAGTTATACATTTGTATAAAGATAAAATGTCATCAGCTTCTATAAACCTACTAAATATAATACGGAGATAAAAGAAAACAACCCTTTAGTACATTGTTAATGTTCAGGCCAAAAGACCTGTGTATAGATGCACAAAACTGAGTTTCCTTATTTGATTTGCCATACCTAAGTTCTATTCACGTGCCAGCTTCTAGAGATTGTAGGAAACGAGTTGATAAGAGTTGGGAACGACTCCTTTAACTTGGTCGTCCTACTGAACGAAACTGGTATGGTCTGACCCCGATGCCATCGGTTAGGTTGAAGTCTCTGCCTGTGTATGGTCCTTACAGAAGATGCACCCCCTATAGGCTGAATAACACGATGTACTTCCGTATTGGGTACTGCTGGGTAAATAATTCTGTTATTGTCCAGGAACGAGGAAGACGACCTTGACACTGACCTCATGCCAGGATAAATGGCCGCCGTTTCACTTGACATGGGAGATTCGCCCGGAGTAATTACCGTTTGACGTGACACTGAAGAAGAGGATGAGGAGGTTTGTCCCGGATAGACGACCGTCTTTTCATAGACAGAGTTTTGTCCGGGGTACATTGCTAATGGTCGTGTGATTGATCGGTAGTTACTCATTATTCCAGTACATCTTTCCTACAAAATAAGAATGATTGTAATGGGATAGTCACAAAATAAACTGTACTTGGTAGGCATAGGTTGATTAACAACATTAATCATTGACATAATGCTTTTTCAAAGGTAATCATATGGTATCGGTCAATTGAAATAAAATACTAAGTATATGATTCTAAACTTATATGATAACATTAAGCCTGGCATTACAGGAACATCCTAAAGCATAATTTAGTTTGTTATGATATTGTACTAGAACGCTATGAAAATAAATATGTCATTTGAGTAATCAGAATGTAATTCCCAGGATACGAACCCACGATTCTTTGATAGAGAGGCAGATATTTGTATCAACTGCACACTATTAACCATAAGAAACCAGTTATACTTAAATTTTAAGATGTGTCAGCAATATTTTAGGAAAAGCCATTTATGCTTTTGGATCATTATTGTATTTTGATATTTGTCTTTGTATTGATATACACGTAATTATGTTGAAGCAAAATGTCCGACATAAAATATATTTAAATTAAGTAATATCACATTAAATATTCTCAGAATAAAGATTGGTTGTTTTATTCTCGGGAGAGTATGCACATTTAAGGCAGAGCAATACTCTAGGCGTCACTCCATTTATCTAATCTTGATCTTAATGTGTAAAACCACTCTGAAAAGTTAAAAAGAGGATTATTGCAAACTAATCTGCAGCTGGATTACTATGTCCATGCAAGGATGAAAAAACTAGTGTTAAAGTAAAATTATTGTTCGAAGGGAAGACTAACCATTGGAACAGCCTCTGGATCAAAGCCACACCCGCATTCAATACCACAGAAATCACATATATAGTTCTTTTTCAGCACGTTAGGTAGATAGAATTTCATTGCACTTTTTTCTAAAAACAAAACGAACCAATATCATTATAATCAAAACATTTTACGAGACTTTTAAGACATTTTTTATTATACAAAATATTTAAATTGCTTCAAAGCTTGTCATGACAGTATTTATTTGAACAAACAATCTTTATTATTTCTGAATTTGAAATTAGGTTTGATATAAATGTCATTTAATCTATAATCATTTTTGTAAAGTCATTTTTAATTCATTCTTGTAAATATTTCATCACGGCTTTATCAGTAAAAGTACAGGAGCAGGAGTGCCTTTGGCATTATTATATTTCAGATTTATCATCATGATTGACCCGGTGCAGTAGGAAAGTATTTAGCAATGCTTCCGTAAATTGTTGAAAAATTCCAATATTTGAGTAAAATTTACAATAATATTAAAAAATAATGCTTTCGAAGCCATAACATATAGGTCTACGTCATGTTTACATTTAATAGCGTTAAATCACGTCTGAACTGACGGCAACACGGCAACGCCATCTGTTGGCTATGGTCAGTGATTTATGAGAAGCAAGTGATATAACCATACCTGTATTATAATATGAGTACACTCTAACACTAGCTGGTTGTACACGACCAACTGTTGTTTCTCTCACAACATCAATGGTTTGACATGCGATCTCCTCGTCCAACTGAATAATATAGTCAACAAAATACAGATTAGATTTGTTTTCCATAAACTGTTTTGTAACTTCATTTTATGAACGTGCATGAGAGCAACCTTCTATTTCTACTTTTCTACTTAAAATATTTGACAAAAAGCGTCCCCAAAACAAAAAAAACCCTAAAACAAAAAAACAAACGAGGTTTTGATTTGTAAGTCCTGTTAAACGATGTTTAACTTTTCAAATATATTTTACTCCTTATCTCTTATCTAAAGCCTGAACTTAAAAATGAAAACGTGGTAATGCTTGATTCTTTCTCAGACTTTTTTAAATAGTTAAAATTGATAAATAAATCATTACAGTGTATTTTTATAACTTAAAAAGATAAAGCCGATGTAAAAAAAACAGAAACAATTATACGTGATTTATTTTGATAAACTGGTATAATGTTTGCAACAGTAATAAAAACTCAGACAAAAGATAAAATATAAAACCTACATAATCATAGTAGAGTATAAGACGTCCATGTTCCAGTTCCTGTCTGGAGAAATACGCGTTATTTTTCTTTTCTCTTAACCAGAACTCCTCAGATGGTTGTATTGGCTTATAACCGGAAGGAAAACCAATGTCCAGTAGCACCATACCACTATCCTCGCTATCCAACCACCTAAAGGGTCAATCAAAAATAAAGCAAATGCCAGAATCACAATGCCATAGTAAATGTTGAATAGGTATACCTAGAGCAGCATAGTAACATTAAAAGGCAGGCAAACCGTCACATCTTATTGGTGGTGGCGGTAGTTTTCACTACGGATCACGACAGTAAGCCACATTGAATTACCAGAGCACAATTCAACCACCGCATTGTTCCTGGACAGGCTGATTCCAGGAACAATGCGGTGGTTTTCCAGCACTAGTTGCCTTCACTTTCGCAAGGAACTGAGACTTCTGTACATACCAGAGCAGAGGTACAATGCGAATGACCAATGACCATTCACATCTTATTACTGCTGATGTATCCATTTATTCTAATTTCATACTGCAATACCATAAACTATTTATAGAATTCTCCGAATTCTAACCTCACTATTCGATAACGTTATCAAGTAAAGGCTAAGCAATATAGTTACGCAATTTTAAAAGAGTTTGAAAACTTGATAAAAGGGTAATGTAAAATGATTAAACTATTTCAAGCCGAAATTTAAACGAAAATCGCTGCGTTTATGAGCAAGGTATAAATAAACGATCAAGGAAACAAGATCAAATCACAAGCCTAAAATAGTTTCAAAAAAGGTTTTGTCTGACAAAAAAACATGAGAAAGAAAGTTACCGTGTGCAAACTTTCAAAGTAAATCTGTCCACTTCTGTACCATTGGTTGTCACCATCAGGTCAAAGCTTGGATTTCGTTCTTCTTCCAGAATGTTATAAAATGTGCTCACCTGCAACACGCATTTAAAGATCTTGACGAATTGATGTCGTTTTGCTGTTATGTTAAACACTTTCATTTAATACAGTACTGAAGAAAATGAAAACAAAAATCAAGCGAAAATGAAGATGATCCCTTGGGATAAAGCATAATGTTTAAAACGCCTTTTGTGTAATTTATCTCTTTCATCATTTACAGATCAGTTCTAGTCAAATATTTTGTGTTGCTTTCCAAGATGATATTTATTCTTTTGCGAATGCTATTCCTCCTAGCAAGTCTTGACTAAATAGTTAAGGTCCTTAAATAATGGAGGGAAATTTAATCTTCATTGACCCAAGAAAGAATTTCGTTTAAGTTTTACATCGCACCAACGCAGTTAATGTCACATGGCGACTTTTATGTTTCAGACATGAACGGGCACCTGAGTAGAACCACCGAAGTTCCGTAAGCTAGCTGGATAAGAAATTTTGCAATGAAAATTTGAATAAAATAAATAGGCTGATAATAACATTTAGGCAAAGCACATACCGGGATAAAAAGAAAACAAAAAACATGGTAACGTTGTGTTTGTAACTTTAACTTAATTTTAAATAAAAGTTACCTCCACTAATCCAGTTCCTCTGCCGGTTGCTGAAATACGAAGGGTTCTGCTTTCCTCTGGTACCTGACAGAAAATAGAAAATCGTTATAATAAGAGGAAAAGATTGAATATACCCATTATTTATTTCTCAATAAATCTTATACTTAAAAAATGCATAAAAGACTATTCCATAAAATATATAAGTAGAAGATCTGATATGAAACACTATGTTGAATTGAACAAGTTGTTTGGATTTTAATTTCCATTTGATGTATCTAAATTCACTTCAATCGCATAGCAATACCATAGGGGAGGCAAAGATTTTGGTTGTTTGCTCCACAGAGGGCTGTTCTGCAGAGGTTACACTGTAGGTACATTAAATATTTACATCAATAAATTGAAGAACGTCCATGTTTTCTGGGTTTATTGTGACATTCTTTGGAGATTCCGATCCGTAGTCAACACTGACTGTCATACTGACGTCAGAAGTGTACATTTGTGACGCAATATTCGATAACGCTTGTAAAGCAACTACTGTGTCCTGAAAAAAGAGAAAAATGATATGTCTGTAATTTCAGACGCATTCTGCAAATAATGCATTGTTTCAGGAAACTCCCATATCATCCATTAAAGATCGTGAAATAAAAAATTCTCAAAAGAAATCCACATTACACACGAGCATTCAAAAATATTAACGCCAAATTCAGCCAATGGAATTATGTGGATTTTGAAATAATCGTATTAAATTTGATATTCAAGATACTAAGGTTGTCGAGATCTGTCTAGGAATGAGAAAAATATCTGAATAAGGGTTGTAATATAAAATACTGCAACACTCAGATTCTTTGAGAGTAAAAGTAACGTACAAGAAAGCAACAGATAAACATAGCAAAAGTTTTAAAACATGCTAATGCTATTAGAAAGAATTGTTCATGTGCGGTAAAACGAGAAAAAAGACATACGCCTACCGATTTTATATATCTCTACCTTGAGTGGTACTGGTATCAATTAAAATGTTATATTCTTAACTTCTAATGACATACCTGTGTCGAGATGAAGCCTCCATAGGGACTTCTTTGTTGTACAAGCCATTTGAGAACAGGTAGGGCACCGTTTATATTGTTTTGTTTCGCGTAGGCAAGTAGTGCATATCCAGCTGTTTCAATTTCAATACTTCTGACTTCATTCTTCCAGCGCTTTGTTCCATCTGCAGACAGAGAAAAGTTGACACTAGCTAGCATAAATCTTTTTTAAATAACTTTAGATATAGTTCCACATCACAGGATCATTGACAAGAAAGTAATTTTAGCAAATTGCTAGAAGGTGGCATGATAATAAGTATTATCTGACATAACGCTTTTCTATTGCTTTTCGCACGAAACGTCATAAAAGAAACAAAAGACAATATACCTGATTCCACCATTCTGCTGCTCCGGTCTAATCTGGTCAGGAGGTCAGTAGTGTCTGCAGGGTCAGACTGTGCACTGGCATATGCTGTTATAGCAATCTCATAATCCCCTGTTAGTCTACTCCGTCCTTGCTGAATAAATCCCGTGGCCGACAAAATTGACTTCTTTAACAAGTCTATTTCTGTGACGTTTCTCTGAAATTACATCATTTATACGTATGATTTCTTCTTTAATTACATGTTTTGATTTCATGACAAATATATTCCTACTCTTCATAGCACACAGTGACAATTTATTACTAGTCAATACATATCGCTTGGAAGCTTTTTTGCATACCATCAACAAGGGTCTTTAATAGAATAGTCTATTTGTATTTGAAAGACCCTGCATTAACACATAAAAATATGAAAGAAAACATTAAAAGCCTGCGAGTTTTTAAAAATATATCATATCACTGGGCGATTCCTTGTTTGTGTGTATGTGTTTTTTTCCGCATTCAACACACAACAAACGAATTTCGTAGATCAAATATTGCAAAAGTGATACGAATAGAATCTATGATACGTACGACGTAAAACGTTAAAGGTTATAAAAAATGAAAATATTGCATGCAACGCAAGGATTCAAATAGCGGTAGTGTGCATTTTTAAAATTGATAACTTAGGCTTACCATGATATTTTTACTTTGGACTTCGTTCATGGCTATCAATACATATGCTGCCAGAGACCTGCTGCTTGATACTGACCCGCCCTAGAAAGAAATAAAATCTAACATTGAATGAAAATGAAGTAAATGAAGAGAGAAGAAAAGATCAACATTCTGACCGGTAAGAATTTCGCATTTCCATATACATTTGTTTAAAGCTTAGTGCGCCTTAACGTCTTTAATTGTCCAAAACGAACCAAACCGTTTTAAGGAAACATTTTATGCTGAAGAAAATGTTTGTAAAAAGAAAGATACCCACCTGCATTGCCTTATTATGAACAAAACCCGTCGAGTTAAAACTGCCATCTGTTTTCTGATGCTCTAAGATAAACCTGACCCCTTTCTCAATAACTGCTGGATCAATGTATGTAAACTCACTAGCCTCTGCGAATGACTTCAAAACAAAGGCTGTGAGCCTGAAAATCGGATAGGAAGCACTTAAACACATCAAAAGATATTAAATGTCTATACAGTTACAATGATGATCATTTCTCTAATTTTTTTGTACTTTTTATATTGCAGTTTACTGTGAACATTATTCTATTTAAGTCGGTGTCACACTGTCCTGAAACTGACATACAATGGATTTTTTATATAGTTAGAAATTGACCGAGCAAGAACGATGACCACAAAGGGTTACACATTTAAACCTGAGACAACACGAAAATGAATCAGAAAGTCCTTCAGAATGAGATGCTACTATTTTTGTACTGTCGGGGCTTAAAAGACATCGATTATTTTACGTGGACTTCAGGTAGCTTATATATTTAAGATTATTTTCGAATCTGAAGTTTTAATCATGTGGCATCTCCTGCGGGACAATCTTACGATGTCAATGCAAACAAAATACAATCAAAACTTATGGAAAGCCTTTCCCAATATTAACACATCAAACTGAAGACGATATCAACTAATTGCTTTTCCAAAATGCAACAATTAAGAAAGTCACTAGTATACTAACAAAACCAAGATTTAAAGGCCACCTTTCATTGATTCACGATCTGCTTTTGAATTGAAATTTAAAAAAGTCATTTTACCACCAAATGCCGTGTGAAACTTGAAAAAATGTGATAAACGATATCTAATTTTATGAAAAATACTCACCATAAGCTTCCCTCATTATCTTTGTAACCAAATGCACTGAATGAACCGTCGTGTCTCTGATATGTCAGTTGTCTTTGATATCCTGTAGTAAAAAAGGTTCAATAGCCTTTTAAACTTGTTACAATACTAGTTTATCACACAAGCATTTTCTTTGTTCACGTGTAGATATAAAAATTAACATGAATCTTGAGACATGCTGCTTTAAATGACATTGTTAACACTATTCCTATCTCAAACAGATGGAGCAGCCAGGATATATTTACATGATATAATATATGCAGCCAACCTGTTATTCCAGAATTACAATATATAAAAGAAATCTCAAAAGAAATGGAATAAAAAGTCTCCAAAGAAATGGAATAAAAAGTCAAGTGCTTTTTTGTTTCCTTATTGTTTTTTGTTGTTGTTTTTCTTATGTTAAAAATGTAAATATTTCATGTATGTACATTTTTTTAAAATTGTTTGCATCAATTAATTTTATTATTGACAATTTATTTCACAATATACATAAAAAAATGATATTTTGCAAACCTGTTTCCATTATATACTCGACTCGTTCCTTCATAGCATCACTGTATCTGTTGGTAACTTTTAAGTATTTTGCTGCGAAGACAGCTGGTGCGAACCGGACCATGTTCTGTTCTCCACACCCATAAGGAATCTTGATCAGCTGATCTAAGTGATCCATAGAGGGACCAAACATGTCGCCTATAAACAAAGTTTGGTTACAATTACATCTGATAAGTATGATAGTCGTGGTCTGGCTGTTTCAATTGGGTGGCACAAAACCGATGTAAAATTCTGTTGTAGGAAATAACTTTAAATCTTTAAAGGTTATATTCAATAACATTTGTATATCTTAGCCTGATCAATACTCTTTTTTTTTGTTTTTGTTTTTTTGTGTGTCTAACTGTTCTTGTGTTTGTTGTTGTTATGTTAGACTGCTCCTGCAAACAAATATTTAATACAAAAGAATTCGTTGCAACGTCATGTTATGCCCATTTCCCGCATAAACGATTTATTTCGACAAGAAGAAATGGTTTCATAAAATAACGATTTTTACTGAAGGAACGGCGTGATAAGACAAACCAAACTTGGTAGAACCTAAGTAATTATCTATGAATTAATCTCTAATATTTCAATATAACATTATCATCGATATTTTCCTTGTGTCGGATCCGGTCTAAAATCAGTCTTGGCTAAGTTACCTATCACTGTTATTTGTATTCTCTGAGAGTCTGGAACTATTCTTAATGGATAGATAACTGGAACATCTTTCTCAAAGTTACCACCATTGTCAAGTGATATTAGCACAGGTACATTGTTTTCTTCTTGTTGTCCTGGTGGCTGGAAATAAAATGAATGAATGAAATATTGAATGAAATAATGAAATGAATAAAGTAAAACGAATATTTTTATTGTGCAACTACATAAATGTACATGCTATATTTTTAAGTATAAATGATAAATATTTTTGATACTTAATCATTTTGATAATTGCAATACATTTCATACAGTAACTATCTAATTTAAAAGAAATGACTCTGACACAGTCATTGTACAGGTGGAATGGGATGTTTCTACATTGCAAAAGAAACACAAAGAAAATCCTTCGATGAAGTAGTAGATGTGTTTAAATATTTGAATAGCTTTCTTGCTGTATGAATGAAACTTGCAAATGTTTTGACAGTTTTGACATTTTCGACATTTTATTAACAGAAAATTTGCATGTTATCAAGAAAAAATGAGATGTAACAACATTATTTGCAATATTAAATTAAAATAATTTTGCATATTTATTTATATCTGAGCCATTTTTGGAAAGAAGAACATTTTTGTTTCTAATATCATTTATTTTCTGACGAGCCATATTCTAATTGAGTACATATTACAAGTAGTACTTGCAATATGACTAGATTACCCTAAGCAATTTGTAAATGTAGTTGAAGTTGACATTTTTACAAAGTGTTGCCCTAATGTCCACTCTTAATGATCTAAAGATTTATAATGTTTGCACTTCTACTCATCATAATTGTAAGGTCACAAGTTGAAGTTTAATTATGTCCTTTTAACTTACTCTGACAATAAGTTGACGAATAACAGTGTCTCTACCCCTGGGCGATGATGCTTCAACTTCAAGGGTTATTGTCCCTGTCTTTTGTGCTTTAATTGTGAAATACGCCGAGTGGGCATCGTTGGATTTTACCTGCAAAACAAATTGCTTTAAAGACGGAACGGACATTAAACACATCAAACACAAAGAATGAATCATCAAATACTGAACCAACTTTACATAAACAAATCATAATTGAAAAGCAATAATAGAACAAACGTCGTGACTTGTCTGAATCAAATTCATCATCGTATTTTTATAAAATCTCTGTTTATTTTTGTTGCTGTAGCTCGTACTTTTTTCATTGGATTTAACCCGTGGTGGTGGTGTTGGTAGTTTACCCTTCGGATCAAGACAGTAACTCCCTTCCACAAGGTACAAAAGCACAGTTCAGCCACCGCAACGTCCCCGGGAAGGTTGCTAATCAGTTTACCAGAACTAGTGCCTTCACTTAAATAATGTTAGTAATGTAATGGCCAGGCCTTACAATCATGATATTGAATTAATTCTAAAGTCAATTTAAACATTTACATTAATTTCTTATTTTTCAAAGACTTCATTAAAACATTGAAAACTATAATTATTTACCAAAATACATTTTTTGACTCTGTCTTTCGTCTCCTCCTCCTTGCCATATCTGTTTACAGTTATACCAAGGAATTCCTCTGATGAATTCTTTAAAGACACGGTTACCTGAAATGACAATAACATGGTTTCAAGAAAGACAACAAGTCAAAAGGTCCTCTTCAAATATAAAATTGAAAACTTTTTAAGTAATAAGATGCATCTAGAAATAAAATTAAACAGGAGATCCCTTCAGAGCAATGGCAACAAACTCTGATTGACTTTTTGTATAGTTCTGCATTAATAAGTTTGATAAATGAGCAACAATTTTCAAATACCCGTTGGCTTATGCAGTATTAAATTTCAAGATAAATAAAATTGAACTCATTAGTATCATCAGAAAATTGTGACTTCACTGACTATAATTACGTAAGCAATAATTGATTTCACATATCAACCAAGTTATCTATGTATTCAAGAAAGAAAAGGGTCCCCATTGCATATATGAGAACAACAATGTGTCTTATTATTTATTAAATTTCTGTAGGAGTCACACAAAAACTGAGGTAATTTAATTGATGGTTGAAATGAACATGATGCAAAAAATATCGACAAGCAAAGGATGAAATTGAAACGTTAAATAAGAGTTAATGTATATATGCTATGGTAAAAGTAAAAATATACTATAGTAGCTTATATAAACATTAGAATTATGTAATAGAAATGTTGTTAATATTAATACTTACATACATATCATGTGGGTAGTAGTTAAACACAAGAGCTTGAATAACCGCCACTTCTCCAGACACGATGGAAAATGGTAAATGAAGGCTGACGAAAAACGGAAGGTATGCTGTCACCTTTATAAATTAGTAACACATCAAATAATAATAATACTTATTTAGTTATCTTATTCGATTCCTTATTGTCAAAAGGATAAACTTTCATGTCAGATCGTTAAAGATCGGTCTAATTCGTCATACCCCGTAACTTATATAATCATTGGACGCTAACATGGGCTAGATGAAGCAAAGATCTTGTCAACTTGCGACTGCCTTTACAAAAAACTTGCGGTAAAAGACGAAAACTATCAAAGTTTCATCAGCATACAATTTATCTTAAATCATTAAAAACCTTTGCAAACAGAATTGTTCATAAAAGGACAAGTCAAGACAAATATACATATGGCAGACCCCCGCTAATATAAGAATGTGGTATACAAACAAAAAACTAATTTACATTAGCAGGGACTGGAGCAACACCGAGACCAGATTCTGCATTGAGAGCATATCCTGTAGCCACCCAGTCGGTTATTGTATCTGGTACAGTTGCGGTCATGACCACATTTCCGGTAGAGCTATAAAGATAATTATATACAATGTATTAATAAAAGAATACTACTTAAAGATATAATGTGTTCATCCTTGTATAAAATTTTTAATCTGCGAAAATTCTTAAAATCTAAAAATTCTTACTGATTATATCTAATTTTAATAAAAGAATGAATAAACTTAGTATTTGAAGCTGTGTTCCCTATTACAGGTCAAATAAAGTTGTTGTTTTTCTTTACAAAAATACCAGTGTTTAACGACATTATATATTCACACTGAAACCACCTATAGTATGTAGAATTTAAAACTACCTTATGTGAAGTCAAAACATGTTTTATATATATTGTATATCAAATCTGAGCATAATATATCTTTAAGAAATAACACAAACTCTAAATTTTAAATTATAGTGGTAGCGCTTTCAATATTTGTTGTGCATATCATCAGCCGAATATTTAATCAACAAAAATAAACATGGAGTTTGTTGTTATTTCTTAAATGTTATAACATATTATTTATTTCAACACTGCACAAGGAACATTTAAATCACGTTTTAATGTACAATGTTCATGTATATTTACATAGATACAAATAGGTTCGTCTTTTAACATTTACTGTTTGATTTATAACAAAACCATTACTTTATGTTGATTCATGGAAAAAAGGAAGGAATATATTTCAATAATAACTATTATTGTATTTTAACTATTAAAGATACACAACTAATGAATATATGCGTTTTTAAGTGACAAATAAAAATTACGCTTGTGTAACATTTTCTGTGAAAGAAACGATTGCGTTTACTTCAAATTTCCTGTGAAATAAACGATTGCGTTTATAAAACATTTTCTGTGAAATAAACGCAATTTTCATTTCAAATGCTTAAGTGCTAAACAATGCTATGTGCTAAAAGAGCTCAATGATACTGAAAACCATGTTACAAACATTATACATTTCAGATTATAAGTGCAAAGACAATGTTAAAGATTTATTTTATTTGTTTGTTTAATTTGACGGATTCGTTTCATATGATGCACAATATACAAATACGTATAATTTTTAAGGATAAATAATGATTTTTTATAAAAAATAAGTTTGTTCAATTATGATAATGCTTTAGTGTATTAACATTTTACATCGAGTTATCTTTTCCCTTCTATTAAGCAGATATTAATCAGTCCCTGTAAGCCAGCCATACCTGACAGATGTATTAGACCAAATCCAAGTCTCTGGAAAATCTTTTCTCACAGTTGTAGTTAAAGTACAAAATGGCGGCGGGCATTCGCAAGAATATTTTGAACCAGGTGAACATGGGTTAGGTGATGATTCATAAATGCTGTCAATATCAGTAACAAAATACCCATTTCTACTGTTAATCTCCATCTGAACTATAAAAAGATTGATACCTGTTTACAACATTGGTGACTAAATATAATATTTTTATTGCCCATTTAACAGGACTTGGAAGAATCACATTGTCAGTAATGTGCTTCTTTCAGTTAAATAGCAAGTGATTTTTACACATAACGTTGCATCCATAGACTTGGATTGACTTAAATCTGTCAGGTTTGGGGGTCACACATTTAGACAAGCTGCAAGACAAAGAGAAAAGAGAGAAACCACTGCTTTTATGTAAAGGGCATACGGATTGACTCGATTTTACTTTGACTTTGAACGCCCTTTACTTTCACTGTTACCTGACAGACTCATTGGCCCATAACCAAGTCTCTGGGAAATCTTTGCGAATCGTTGTTCTGAAAGCACTTAAATATCTTCCTTGTGTGGATAAACATCCGGGACCATAACATTCATTAATGTCCATTCCTTGGCCGGAAGCTGCCCAAGAAGCACCCCTATCAACATATGGAGATTGCTCTTCTATTTGGCGTTTAACTAAAATTGAAATCAATTGTTTATTTCAAACAGGAAACAGTCTTTTGCATTTATAAACAAAGGAATGGAAATTAATTATATCTCAGAAAAACGCAATGTTGGATACGAGGGGCTTTATTTTTCTTTTGGAAAATTTAGATTGTGTTACCACCCAAACATCAAAATGTAGATTTTTGATGGGATGTAACTTTCAAATTTGTCAAATGCTTAGTAAAAGAAACTAAATCAAGTAAGGGCGCCAATATGAATGTTAATTTCATGTTAATATGACTTAAACAGAAAAAAGAATGCATTATAATGATTATATAGTATAATTGTACCTTTTCACAACAAAGCGACAAAAAACCTTCAATGTTCAAATGATTCTTAAATAAATAACAAGAAATAATTGAATAAAATAGGTTTAGGTGCATGGTCTTACCAGTTGTTCAATACACTTTGAAAACGAGTAAACGATATGGTTTCATGTTGATCAAATTTTGTAATTGGCAATTTTATTATCTGGAACGATATATAAGTAAGTGCACGTCCTTCATGGGCACTATACTAGTACATCATTTAAAATATTAAAAATAATTGTACTCACGTTTCATGAAGTTAAAGTCATGCAACAATGCATCTGTAATCACCGAAAGACCGACGTTCTGTAAAATAGTATGGCTGTGAAATATGCGAAATTTGAACATGAATAAAGACAATCCTTTAACCATTTGCTAATTTAAATATGTATGTTATATCCTACCTAACTTTAGCCAATAAAAGCTAACAATTATGTCCTATAAAGGTCTATAAATTTTCTCATACCAAAATCTCATTATGTCTTATGGAATTCTAGTCTCAGGAAAAAATAAGTAATCCGACCGGATGCTTGAAAGATTTTAGCAGTGAAACATTTTTTAAACAAACGGTATAGCTCTCTCTTGCCTATATTAGTAATGTTTTTTTCCATTCCCTGTCATGGCAGGCCATTAAATAATGTGTATTGTAATACAATGCGATTAAGGTGGGATTTTTTTCGTAGGGGAGGATCCTCGGGATCAGCATTTATATGAAAAAGTACGTAATAACTAAAGATTGTATAAGAATATATTCATGAAAAGTATTATACTAGTAAAATATTTCACTTCTTAACCCCCCACCCCAGCACCGACCATCGCAGTATTCAATTTTCAACAATGTTTATACACTTACATTAAAAATACCAACAACATCGTTACTTGATACTCTTCCATACAAGTAGGAATCTTGGTATTTCCATCCTGGTCTTTCATACACTCCAAGTTTATTGTACACCTGTTTTGTAAAACATTAATTTGTAAAATGTAATATCATAATTCGAAAATGTCCAGCGAGATTCAAAAAATATTCTGTACTGTTTCTTTATAGTTTCAAAGCAGTTCTGTTTACTTCCACCTTGAAAGATTCTAAGAAAAATTCACTTGTTTTATAAATTTTGTATAATCGTATATGTTGACAATGTACAGTCAAAACTGCCATAGTGACCCACTGTACATAGTGACTTCCTGTCTTATGTGAACCTGTTCTCCTCCCACCCATTTTTTTCGGTTATAAAGTTGCACTGTATTAAGCAAGTGACTGAGTTACGTTACTAACGACCTTGACTTGTATGGTCCGGAATGTGCATATCAATGTTTTTAGCGACTATGTCATAAAAGATATCTCTGTTCTTACTCCTTGTCTGGTTAAAAAATGCCAGAATCAAATAAAAACGTATTGTTTTAGATCTTCAACAGAAGTATGAAGCCATACAAAAACTGAATATTAAGAGAATACCAGCGTATAAAGTTGCTGAAGAACTAGGTGTTGGAAACGCACAGATCCAGAACCTTCGTTAACGTAAAATAGAAGAAATTTCGGACTTTGTAAATAATGATCATACGAATACTTAACGTCATATTTTGGTACTTTTGTTACTTTTATTATGCTTGTTAGTAATTTGAATGTACATTATTACTAATTGTCAAAAATGAATTTTACCCTCTTTTCGGTGATGTCATTTCCGGTTTTATGCAATATTACACTTTTATCTACAGCAAGAATAAAAACTTGTGAACCAGGATCAGCCCTGATGTTTAAAGAAACGTTAGTTCCTGGCGAGACTTGGGTCCTGTCGAATTTTAGGCTCACCTGAAAAATGCATTCACCACACATTTGTTATACCTCTTACTAATTTTTTATGATATGATATGAAAGTATAGGAGATAAGTTATTAAATAAATGATCGTTTGTAACAGGTTTTGGTGTAATAAAAACAAATAACATTGTATGAAGTATAAAGATTTTAAAAGCAATGTAAGTCAGATTTTACAATCAAGTATTGAATAAAAAGTATCAGTATTTATGCCCATTTTGGTGTATGGCAATTTAGACAAAGATTGCTTAAATTGGCGACACACAAAATCCAGTCAAGACGGTCATTGTTTATTTTTACATTTGTCATTGTACAAAACTCTTTCTGCTTAGAAATGGTCTTAACTGGGTTGTATAAAACCGTTAAAGGTCTGAGTCGATATCACACGTATGTCTTCGGCATTATGTACCGCCTACTGTCCGTTCGGCAGACAATTCAACCGACAATAAACCAGTGTGTGGCAACCAACTAACTATATGTATGTTTAAAACATATGCTTACAAAAAAGATATAAGAGAAAGAGATAAAAAGCAGAAATCGAGAGAAGTAAATCATCCTGTTTTCGAAAATATATGCATGTATTATGGATACAAAAATTCAGAGCTCAAGCTTACATCGTTTTGGAAATGCATATCAACCGTAAACGTGATGGCGTCAGCAATGATCTCACTGTGTTTATCGTTGTAGTAATAAGCAAGAAGAATACAGTCCGGAACCATCTCTGACGTCATTGTCACGTAGAATGTGTTCTTTTGGTAAACAGATGCAATATGGGTAAAATGTGTCTGAATAATCCGTCCATTCTTGATAATCTGAAAATATGGGAGATTACTAATTGATCGTATGTTACAGAGTGTGTTGAAAAGAAATGGTATTAAATGATGTACGAATAACGGATATCCTTGTGCGATTATAAAGATTTTAAAATCAATTTGACTATTGCGAAATATTTCATTTCAATTAATGTATTGCATGATTTAAGCTATAACAAATGCATGATCAAAACAGGCGGTATAACCGTAATATGGTTTGGTTGGTTTATGTGACATAAACCATTTACATACCATTTACATATTTGCCCATCATCTAGATTATCAAAATCTTTACAAAATAATGATATAGGAATGATTACGAATTCTTAACATGCATCGTCTTTGAGAAATGTGCTAAGACAGCAAACGTCGTAACAAAATTATCAACAAGTTCGGGCTTCGCAACCTCACATGAATAGGTTCGGGCATCAAATAAAGTATAATTCACAAATATTTTAAGGTAAAATTCTACTTACATGGTAAGTGACCTTTCCGTTTGGTCTGACATTACTTCTTACACTGAACTCTGCCTGCTTACCAACCTATTCCCAATACAAGTAGGTCACATATAGAATAAATACTATGCAATTATTTTTGCTAATAAGAAACACTAAGAAATCTAATCTCTAATTGTAATAGGTTATTATATGAAGAGTAATTAGAATTTAAAGAGGCTTAGTTAACATATGGTTCAAATAAACACATTTGAAATGTTAGTCTTCTTATTATGTTTTTATGTAAATGACATAAAATATATAGACGTTTTGTACCAAATTAATCTAAACTTATCAAATGCCTTTGAAATACAGATATTACTGAATAAAAATGTGTTGTTTTTTTTCCGATATCATGACGATATCATGTTGATATTTGTTGATATCATGTTGATATTAAGATGATGTTATGTTAATATCACGGTGATATCATGTTGAAATATGTTGATATCATGTTGAAATCATGTTCATGTTGCAACATACCTTTACAAACGAGGATTTCATCTCAAGATGTAAATACGATTTACTTGCTGTACGGAAACGCTGGATGTTCTTAGATATTTTCTCATCCTTTAATTTCACCTGTAATTATATGTTAAATTATGCTTATATTTGATTTGATTTTTGTTGCATTTAAAGTCATATAGAAATTGTGGTATATCAGGATTGCAGATAATACCGACCGAATATCGGCATATTATACTATTCTTTTAATTTTCTTTTATATTACAATGTACAGTTTTATCAAAATTTAAAAAAAACATAGAAAATTACAGTGTACATGTTAATGCAAACTTGATGACGCAAAAAGTTATTAAAACGTTTTCGTTGATTATGCCTCATATGCTTTACAAGGCACAAATAGACACATGGGTATACATAGGAACAAAAAATAATGTTGTTCCAAAGTATGCAAATGCCTGGGAAAGAAGAGCTACATGTATCAGTAAATGTTTTTATGAATAGAGAGCCGCGCGACATTTATATGCAGCACTTTGCTATCTTGAATATCATAAGTAACATTCAACTTACGTCAATATGCCCAGTTGCGACATTCACCGGAATATCAAGTTCCAATTTAATAATTCCATCACGTGGTACAGACAAAAACATTTCCGGCATAAATATTACATTTCCGTCGGGAAACGGTGATAGAAACTCCATCAAGTTGGACGAAGGACTATTTGGCGGTCTGACAGGTGCTGATACACCGGTTTCCTTGTCGGTAAAATATGTAACGCCAATACGGACTCTATCCCCAGATTGTGTCAAAGGTCGACCATCAGGTTGTGTGATCTTTATCTACAAGACAACATGATAGTCGAATACAATGCACAGTTATCAAAAGAAACTGGTTTTATTTTTTGCCCAAAAATACCAGTTATAATTCAAACTTATCACAGTGGAAGAAATTGTTCGAAAAGAATTCGAACAAGGAATAAATGTCTATAAAAATATTACTTTATTTTACTTTTCCAAGTAATATTAACCAGTACAAAGTGAGACTTAATCTAAAATTATTGAAATATACACCATTTTGAATAGTATGGTTAAATCGAATACAGGTTTGACCAATCGCAATGTATGTCATTTGAAAGCGTTCGTACTTGTTCAAAAGACATTTCATACTTGTGAATATATAGGTTTAAATTGATAAATATACTCAATCTTACATAGGTTGTATATTTAAATTCTGGTTTGAACGAGTCATCACCATACGACAGGAACTCAAGTTTAAGCGGTCTCTCGTGAAAGGTTATGGTGCTCCTGGCTACACGGATCTCTCCTGTCTCGTCCTCGGTCACGTTGGCCTCTACGGTCAGGGTATCATACTTCAGCGAAGGATCAAACTTCAACAAGGTGTCAGTGGCAATACTAAAGTCTGCTTCACCGTCGATCTGTTAAATCACCGAAATACATAAACGTGTAATATAGCTAAGTGGTCAAATACAAATTAAAACAAAAACCTTTGGTGGCTGACTTCTGCCATTTCGTTTCTGTTTTTATACGCGACGACACGAGATCTTATCAATTAATTATCGTTATTTCGCCGGAAATGTATTGTGTCTTCGTGTCGGCGCCCTCAAAAGGCAAAGGCGAAGACTTGATAAGTGTTTAATTTTAATATCGTACAAAATAAAATAATCTAAAAATAAAGGGATGTACGATTCCTACCTTAAACTCGGTTTGAATTGCTCTTGGCTCGAAAAACCACCAGTTCGAGCCTCCTTTTGACACTCGCAAAGTTACGTGTCCCTTAACAGGTTTTCCGTAGGTATATCTAAATAAATAACAAATACATGCTAGAAGATCAGTTTTAAAATATACAAAGGATTTTCATTACTTCTATGAAAAACATAATAAGTTCAAATGATGTAACGTCAGGACAGAATGAATAAAAATCCGTCGAATGCGTTTTCAACAAATAGAAAACAACATCCTTATTTGTATTTATAAAACATTTACCGCGCACCATAACTTTAATGAACACTTATGAGGTTATTATACATTGTTGAGTACAATACTGAATTATATTGGATGACGAGTACACAGCTGTCAAAACTATATTGGACGAGGTTTTGCAGCTGTGTACTTATCCAGTTTCACATAACCATTTTTTAGGCATTTTGACAGACCTTTGCATCTGCAATTGCAATAAGGATTTGATAAATATAGATTTTGGTCTCCCGAAAAATAAAAAAAAACGAGAAATACCCTATATTTTATTGTTTTTATTTTCAAGAGTCCAAAATATGGATTTGATATGAACCATTTGGACTATATGAAGTGTGATATGGATTTCATATGAACCTTTTTGGACTCTGAAAATTAAAAAAACGAGGCTATATGGTGTGAGATATGGATTTCATAAGAACCTTTAGGACTCTGGAAATGAAAACGAGGCTGAAAGGGGTGTGATATGGGTTTTATATGGACTTTTGGACTATAGAAATCAAAACAAGGCTAACTTGATAAGAATGGATCCAATACTGATTTCTATTGGAACCACAAGTGGTGAAGATGATGAAAGTGCATTGGTCATATTCTATAAGGTGTGAAATAAAAAGAGTTATTTGGAAAAAGTTCCCGTGAAAAAAAATCTTACTTTGCCGTTACACTTCCTTTCAATTCCGGATTAGCTACAGTTCCAAATGGCGGAAGTTTCACTTTCACTTCGTACTTTGGTAAAACTAAAACAATAGAAATAACATTTTTAGATATGCAATGTGTGTCTTTATTTTAAAAGAGCAAAGACTAAAAATGTTTTAAGGTTTTTGTCATAAAACAAATACAAATATTCTTTTAATCCAATCAACATAGCTCTATTTTTAAACCCCCATTTTCTAAAACAACTTGGTATGTTCCATTGATTAGCTGAAATCAAGTCGCCGCACAGGGTGAACGCAATCGACAATGCTAATGTTAATAAACATTTCGACGGTCTAGTGCTATAAGGGCGTAAGTTGTACTTGCGCCCTTTTATATGTTTTTACGCCATTCGAAGCAGAACGTCACCGCGCACCTGCTGACAAAATATCTTTACCCTAGCATTTAAGTTGGCTTCAATATCGAAGAATGATTGGTAGGGCGTAAGTGCATCGAGCTCAAAAGGAAAATTTTATAAGGGCGTAACTACACCATAACTACACCGTGCCCAAATTTTATAAGATCCTAAGTAGCAGTTTGGCCCTTTTAAGATTTTGATACGTTAGTTCAAATAGATAGTCAAATAGTCACACTTACGCACGTTATGATTTTGTGTCAGTCAGGGACATGTCTTGACACATTTAAGGATACGCATAAGGGGGTAAAACTGAATCACTTGAAAGAAAATGAAAAGAGTAAAGAAATAGCAATATTGCATTCAAACAGGCGCTTTGCATGTTTCGTAATATATAGGCCTCTGGTTGTACTATCTATAATCAGGTGGGAGTGGGAGGAATGTCTCCTCCCATAGACCGAGAAATTTCCAAAAAAGAAACAACGATATTGCATTAAATTGTCTTAAAGTTTATAAACATTCAAAATTTTGTCATGTTAAAGAATGTTTAATATTCTACTCCGATAGTTTCATGTGGCTTAAAAGAAACTAGATATTTTCAACAATGTGTCTTTGTGCAGTAAAAACTGTAGAAACTGACAAAATCCACACCTCTTCTGTGTTAGAAATCATTTTGAGATGACAGGAGACACCGTGCATGTCAAGCTTGTAAAAGGGTCGAAAAGACCCAGATTACATAAAAACTAATATTAATAATTCCTTCATAGTAAAACTGTTAATTAAATTTTTTAAATTAATAACGAAGGTTATTGTACATTGGGCCATTGGACAACACTGTGTGACGGGAATAGACTATGGTATAGTAGCATAGAGTTCAGACACTTCAATGCTAGATACAGTTGACATTGCTTAGTCTTAGTTTCGTTGATCTAAAGTTGATTGTTAATTACAATAAGATATTTTAATTTGGATCTGTTAGTAGTATAAATGGTGTATTCTTGTATTTCAAAGTGTCTTTAAGCTTGTATTTGGCAGTTTTTTTTAAGTACAATATGTACATGTATACATGAATACATGATTGATGATAATATTCCATGTCTATTTTATGAATGATCATCTATTTTTTCATGCCTCAATATAGAAAAAAAAAATTATTTTGTGTATTTTGTCTGAAAATGTATATTTTAGTTTTCAAAAGTATTTTCAAATCGCTTGAATCTGGCTACTGTGACAAGAACTAACGGTTTAACTGTTCAAAACCCGTTAGGGCCAAGGTATTGTTTCAATGGGAGCAGATTCAAGTGTGTTGAGATAAGCTTACAACTTCCAACACAACCGAACTTAGATAAATTTGTATAAACTAAACAGTTAAAATTTGTATCAAAGTTGCCTTTATGTTTTGTATTAGCTGCCGTATATGCATCATTGTACATTAAGCGTAAATAATGTTCCGTGTTTGATGTTTGAGTGCTTGGGTGAGCTTTTGTCTGTGATAGGAATATGTCTGTCGTCCGTCGTTAACCATAAGTTCTTTAGAAATATCTCTATTTTAATCATAAGGTAGATACTAATCCAACTTGAAGTACAACCTTTTCCATTTATGGTTTCAATGGGCAACATGAAATACTCAGAACTTAGATAGTTGACATGTATCATTACTTCGTGGGTTTTTCACACACAGAATGTATCAGTCATTTAAGTTAATTCAAGGAAAGAATCAATTTGTTGTAACTTCTTAGGTTAATTATATAATAAGCATGCAGCTGGAAGCTAATTTAATGAAACACAGAAACTGTTCTAAATCATATGATTAATCAATACGTGTTTTATTTATCTGTCATGTAACCTTCACATACAATGTCATAGGATAAAAGACAAAGGATACTTTAAAAATGGTCACTTATTATAATTCATTATTGTTATAGATAAAAAACAATTATATAATTGTATTGAAAAATTAAAGAATACACTAAAATCTAAAAGAGCATATATGGTAGTTACGCCCTATTTAGCGAAGTCGAAGTAATAATTTTAAAGAGAGTAACTGCTAGTTCCGTCCTTTTAGAATTATTGGCCGATGCATGAAAATGTAAATATTATAAGGGCATAAAACGCATTTCGTGAATTTTATTAAGGTGATGGGTTATTTTAATTTGAAAAATGTTTTTAAAAAAATCGATATTAGTTGTTCTAAGTGTGTCCCAAATTTTATCATGATTGATAAAAGATCAAAGTCTGTAGACAGTTTTTTTCAATTTCCCAAAACTTGTAAAAATGCATTTACGCCCTTATAGCACTAGACCGTCGATTTATAGGTGCACTAACGATAATTATAAATTCACTTGGAAAACTGATGTGAAAGTTAAAAAAAGTTTTAAAAAAATCACTGATTGCTCTTTTCGTAACTTAAATAATGATTACATATAAACGAATTACATCTAAAAACCATAGACGAAAATTATGGTTTTTGTTTATTTATCGTACATTAATTATAAGCATGGCACTTTAAACCTTATTTTCCACTTGGAAGTGTTGTTGTTATCTTTTTCGTAATTACAACTTGACTTGCAAAATAATTAATTAATGTTGATTAAAAAAACAAACAAAAAAATTGTTACGAGAGTCATTTTACTATCTCTTGCTGTTTAATGGAATTACTAGTAAGCAGATAAAACTTATACAGATAATGTTAAACTAAAAAACAATGTTGAAACGTACCATACTCTTGAACCTCAAAAGATATCCTTTCCTCAACATTTTCTGTGTTCTGTAATATAAAACATAGAATATTTTTGTACACGACCATGGTCAATTGAATGTGAGTCGCGTCACGACAAAACCAACATAGTGCGTTTGCGACCAGCATGGATCCAGACCAGCCTGATCGGATGCGCAGGCTGGTCTGGATCCATGCTGGTCGCAAACACATTATGTTGGTTTTGTCGTGACGCGGCTCATTAATGTATTTTACATGTAAAAATAAGCGTGTAATCAAAATTTGTAAGTTTCAAGATATTATGGTTATGTATCTTTTTTTCTTTTAACACGCTCGAAACTGAACGTTAACACCAAATAAAACGTTATGCTCAGTAAAATCTTGTTACTTTATTCTCTCAAAATTAAGTTATTCACATAAGGCTAGCTTGTAATTGTTTCAATACAACTTTAGCGATTCTTTACCACACGATATGAATATGGTGAACAATAATGAATACATGTACTACTTACAACTGCTGATTAAAGGTACATTATGACCGAGAAATGTTTTTATTTTTATTTCTTATTTCTCAAAAGCTTTTTTAATTTTGGTGTACTGTTATAGTATCCAAAAAAGTTACTTATTGACCAATTTCCTGATCCATCCTTTTCATCTATTGCTTTCCGGCAATAAGTACAATTATAATGAATTAGTTTTTTATAGAAGTCAAAATACTACTTTGTTTGTTTTGTGCTACTTTTATGACTTATCGATACTTTTTTAGGTAACGAGCATCTAACATTTTTCTAAAATCATTATATAAACATTATAAAATTCATATTTGCCCCTTCTAAAGTAGTAAACATTTATTTGTTTCTGAGGCATGATGTGCTTTTAAAGAAGACCAACTTTGGTCTTACAATTCCCTGAAGTTGACATCAGACATGTTGAGATTTTGAAGAAGGGCAAATCCATAACAAACTACTGGACGGGGTTGGTGGTAGTAGGCAGGACCGTTACCTACCTCCAGGTTCACGCGGATTGCCCAGTAACCGAGAACTGGCTGTTTAGATAGTGACATCTCTCCGGAGAATCCATATAGACCGCTGACGTTCACGTGCTCCTTTATTTTGTTTGACTTGGGATCCTAAATTATAAATATATGTATTACATTGTAATTGGTCTATATGTTAGTTATCGCTGCTGTAGTCCTTTGTTGTTTTTTATCAGTATTTTAAAAATAAGCTGAACGCGACGCAACATATTAGACTGTTATAATCATTTAGATGTTCTGTATAATATTATAATCAAACGATGCTAAAAGTCGGCAAACATCGGTATTTTCCGTCTTTTATAATAATTCTGAAAGCGTTTCTTTGAGGTATTGTGTTGTTCCTGATCATGTCGACGCTTATAAGATCTGTATGAGACACGGCAAGTGACGAAGTTTGCCAGGTTTTCATTTGATGTTTCAACTATATTTTCTATTCATTTTGAAATAAATCTAATTTTTAAGATATCTACCATGATAGAAATTGTCATAACTTCATCCATCGGCTTCATATCTCTGTCTACAACAAAGACTCGATATCGAACTGAAAAAATCAAACAAAAACGTTAAAAGTAAATTGTTAAGTAATATATAATATCTGCACTTTGGAATGAAATTGTTTAATCGGACAGGAATGCTACACTAGTACACTGTTAATGTTATAAAAAAAGCGCAGAACCGAGTAAGTAGAGCATTTAACTATAATAATAATAATAAACTCTTTATTGAACGAAGGTAACTTATTAAGACAATACATCAAAGCATTAGATACAACACATATAATGCAAAATCTTATTTTCAACAAGGCCTTCAATAAAACATAAACATAACAACGGACATATTCAAGCAATTGTAAAGATTACAACATTTAGTAAATCTTAATCAACAAAGAAGACAGACATAATATTATGTTATAGTATAGGTAAATTTTCTATAATTCATCTCTAGATAATAATAAATGTTTGAAATGTGATTTAAATAATTTAAGACTTGAAAGATTTCTTATTTTTAAAGGAATAGTGTTCCATAACTCCATACTAGAATAATAAAAAGTACGTTTCAAATAATTTGTTTTAGGTCGTTTATTGCATAAATATCTTTTTTATGTGTTGATCTTAGTAAGTAAGTTTTATTTTGAGATAACGGAATTAGATTAGAAATATATGCTGGCGTTAATTCATTCATCGCCTTATATATACCATAATTCCAGAAAAGTATTTACATCTAGATGGAAAAGATAACCATTTCATATTTTGAAACATATCAAGAGAAATTTGTTTTTACGGGTTTATTTAAAATAATTCTAGCGGTTCTTTTTTGTAATTTTGTTATTCTATTTAGATCTGATTTGTTACATTGGGACCAAATAATACATCCATAATCAAAAGTAGGGGCAATGTAAGCGTTATAAAATAATTGTTTCATTTCAGGTGTAAGAAATATTTGAATTCTTTTCAGCAGAGATATTTTAGAAGCAAGCTTAGAACATGTTTTGTCAATATTGTGTTTTTCCAAGATAGACAGTTATCAATATGCAATCCAAGTAGCTTTTGACAATGAACATTATTTATACTCGAATTCTCAATATGCAGAGAAAAGATTGCCTATGTTATTTATTTTACATTTTGATCAAATTATCATGCACGTGGTCTTTTCTGGATTTATGGCCATATTATTGAGAGTGCAAACCATTCCTGTATTTTTAGTAAGTCTAGTTGCAACTCAGACTGTATATTACTCAAACTTTGGTCAGCTATGTGTAATGTTTGAATCGTCTGCATACATATCAATGTCTGAATTCGTAGTGACTGAAATAATTTACAAATAAAAGAAACAGTATAGGACCTAAGATTGACCCCTATGCTACACCTGATATAACCGACAAGCTTTCAGATTTATTATTGTTGACTTTTACAATTTTCTCTCTGTTAGAGAAAATTTTTCAGAGTTTTCAGAAAAAATGATAAAGTTTTGTTTATGAATCTGTACATTATGGTCAACTGAATAAAGGTTTTTATAAAATCTGAAAATACAGCACCGATTATATTTTCATCATCAATACTCGTAAGTCTAGCGTAAAATAAAAGTTTATATTAAGGCGGATCAAAGCCGTTTGACAAGAATGATGTTTCCGGAAACCTTACCGGTGCTCATTAATGATACTGATTAAACGAAGATAATTATTAAGCTGATTTGCAATATGCCTTTCAAAAATTTTTGAAATGGTTGGGAGAATAGATATTGGCCTATAATTATTTGGGTTTGACTTATCTCCCCCTTTGTGTAACGGTATAACACGTGCTAGTTTCAGTTTATCTGGGAATATACCTAGTGAAATACTCTTATTAATAATTGAAGTTATTGCTCTCGTTATAGAGTCTTTACATAGTTTTAACATATTAGGACCAATTCCATCAATGCCAGAAGATTTATTTTTATCAAGGTTGTCAATATATTTGCTTACTTCAAATGTGGTTATGAAATCAATGTCAAATTGCATTTGTCTAAGTTTATGATCTAGAAAATCTTTTAAATACGAAAAATTGTTAACATTAAAATAAGATTTCTTAATTAGATTTGAAATTTCTGTAAAATGTTTTTTTTAAGGCATTTTGCAACATTCACATTTCCTTCAAAAGAACATCATTAATGTTTAATGTGATTGGTAAAAGACGGGGTTGCTGCTTATTTTCATTTGATATGTCTTTTAAATTTTGCCATAAATATTTACAATCTCTCGAATCTTCAAACTGCCTTGTTATAGAACATCTTCTTACTCTTTTTAATAATAGCCTGGCATTTATTTTCTCCATAACTTTATAATTAATCCAGTCTTTACAACTTTTATAGTGATCTCTTTTATTGCGGGCCTCTTTAATTTCGTCAGAGTACCAAAGCTGGTTGTTTAGTCCTTTTAATACGCTTTACTTTTACAGGCGCATGTTTGTTAAATAATGTTTCAATCATATTGTATAAACATCAAGTGAGTTATTTGGCTCTGCAATAGTTTCAATCATATCAAAATTATAAGCATTCAAATCATCTTTAAATACTTGTTCATTAAAATTCTTGAAAGAACGATAATTTATCGTTTTATGCGCGAGAAAGCATTTGCCTCCCTTCTTGTAACACAATTTATTGTAAACGACAATGGATAGTGATCGCTTA